>NC_090756.1:86038758-86096258 GCF_036898095.1 Palaemon carinicauda
TATACCTAAAACCTTATAGTCTTCTGTAAAGAAACCACGATTAATAAATCTTAAATATACATTTGATTCTACTCACTAAATGCCCACTTCAACAGCACACACACCATAATTAGAACGATACAGATACTACCTTTAATAACTGCATAGCCCTCTGCCAATAACCACTATTCAACGCTGCGAGAGAGAAAATCGGCAACAATGTTATCTTTTCCTGGGATGTGGGAAAATTCTAAATTCCACTCTTGCAGCATGAGACTCCACCTCATCAATCGTTGATTTTTATTCTTGTATCTGCTGATGAAGGTCAGGGGATTATGATCCGTCAAGACCTTAATAGGTGTATCTGAGGAGGAGAGATAAACCTGGAAAATGTTAATAGCAAATACTAAAGCAAGAGTCTCTTTCTCCACAGTGGAATACCTACGTTGGGCAGAGGACAACTTTTTAGAAAAGAATGCGACAGGATGAGAAACTCCCTGCTCGTCATTCTGCAACAACACCGTTCATACACCAACGTCACTTGTATCCGTGGCAAGAGAAAAATGAAGGTCAAAATCAGGAGCCCTCAAGACAAGGAAATTAATTAATACTCTTTTCAAATGATCAAATGCCCTTTGTGTTTTATCAGTCCAGACAAAAGCTACCTTCTTTCTTAAGAGATTAGTCAAAGGATCGTTGATTTCAGAAAAATCCCTAACAAACCTTCGGTATTACCCACCCAACCCAAGGAATTTTCTGACATCCCTCCTGCATTTAGGGACTAACATTTTTTCAATACATTCGATATTTGCTTGCTTAGGAGCAACTTTACCATTACCAACTTCATGACCCAAATATACAACCCTTGCCTTTGCGAATTCACTTTTCTTTAAATTAATTACTAAACCTGCTTTCTTCAAAACCTCAAACAGTGCCCTAATACGTTTTAAACGTGTTTCCCAATCATCACTATAAATAACAATATCATCAATATACACAACACATCCTTCTAAACCATGGACTAAAGTATTCATTAACCTCTGAAAGGTGGCAGCCGCGTTCTTCAAACCAAACGCATCACTTTACATTGAAACAGTCCCTGTGGTGTTACGAAAGCAGACAAGGCCCTTACCTGCTTCGAAAGAAGAACCTGCCAATAACCTTTCAGCAAATCGAATTTACTAATACATTTGGCCTTACCCATACAATCAATACAATCCTCAATTCGAGGTAATGGGTAGCAATCAGACTTAGACAATTCATTTAATTTTCGGTAATCAAAACATAACCTGAAATCACCGTTGGGGTTCTTTACCAATACAACAGGTGATGACCAAGGAGTTTGACTATGTTCAATTAGCTCATGTTTTAGCATATAATCAACTTCCTTCGCCACAACCTCATTTTTAAAGGGATTCAACCTGTAAGGAGCTCGTTTCACAGGAGTGGCACTACCTACGTCCACGTCATGCTCAAGAACAGAAGTCCTTCCCGGTACATCCGAAAATAATTCCTTATAATTAAATACCAATTTCTTTAAAGACCTTTGTTCTTCATTACTTAAATGGGAAACCATTCCAGAATTTTTTTTTCAAAGAATTCTTATAATCCGAACGCCATTCACTTCCATTAAAACAATTATCATCAATACTTTCACCCTCTGAAAAAGAAAAATGGTTATCGTTCTTGGAAACTACAGCATTCCCTATGGTTGCCACGGGAATGACTTTCTCCCATTCCATATAAGCCTTCAACATATTTATGTGACAAAGCTGAAAACGTTTCCTTTTCTCGGGAGTCTCTACTAAATAAAAATTTTCCAAGGACCTGAAAAAGAAGCTTTCAATGGATTTCCTGGAATGGGTAACAAAACCAAAACTTTGTCGCCTACCGCAAAGTCACGAGCTTTAGAACTTTTGTCAAAAAAGTACTTCATTCTTTTTTGGCTACACAATAAATTTTCACCTGCAAGGCTGAAAGGCAAAAAGCCTAAAGACTGACTTGGGACAGAACGAAAAGCGAACAACAAATAAGGTAATTCCTTATCCCATTCAGAACCATTAATCAAACAATATTTCTTTACCATAGATTTCAGGGTTTGATGAAAACTCTCCAGAGCTCCCTGACTTTCTGGATGATATGGAGAAGAGGTCACATGTTTTATATTTAACTCTGCCATTTTATCTCTGAAATGCCTGCTAACAAAATTAGAACCACAATCTGATTGAATTATTTCAGGCATCCCAAACCTGGTAAAAAAGTCAATTAGTACAACTATAATTTTTACACTTTTTATAGTACGTAATGGTATTGCCTCGGGATATTGAGACATTCTATACATGGTAGTCAAAATATATTCATTTCCACTACGAGTCTTTGGTAATGGTCCAACAACATCAATAATGACCTCCTTGAAAGGTTCGGAAACCACTGGAATAGGACATAAAAGCGCTTTTGGAATAAGGTGATTGGGTTTACCGACCTTCTGAAAAACATCACAGCTATTGACAAATTTCTTTACGTCCGCCTTCAACTTCGGCCAATAATAATTCATTAGCAACTTGCAGGAAGTCTTATGAATGTCAAAATGTCCGGCCAAACCACTTTCATGCGCCAATGATATCAACTCATTCCTGTAAACAAATGGAACCATTATCTGATTCAAAATTTCGTAATCAACATTATCAGCCTCCATAGGACTAATCAACCTATATAAAATATTATTAATTATCTTAAATTCAGGACCAGTTATATCAGACACCTCACCTGACTCATAGGGAGATCCCGAAAATCCTTTTTTCTGAGCTTTGATAAGTTCTTCAGTAGTTCAATTCAGTTTGTCCTTCAAAATCCTAAGATCTACAACTACGCTATCACTATGTTCTAAACTACTTAAATCTAGATCAATTGTTGACTCTGCAGCGTCAACAATTCTAGCACCCGAACGAGTAACTGCTGCTACCTCACTATCAGGATTTATCATTACGGGATAGGTATTATTCTTAAGAGCAACATCATTCCCTATCACAACATCAACATTTTTAACCGGGTGCGAGGTTGAATGTTATGTTGAATGGAGAGTTATCTTGAGGAGGTGGATCAGTTCAAGCACTTGGGGTCTGTTGTTGCAGCAAATGGTGGAGTGGAAGCAGATGTACGCCAGAGAGTGAATTAAGGATGCAAAGTGTTGGGGGTAGTTAAGAGAGTAGTAAAAAATATAGGAGTGGGTTATAGTGTAAAGAGAGTTCTATATGAGAAAGTATGGCTGGTGTGTCTCGAGTAGATAGGGTTAGGAACGAAGTAGTGAGGGTGAGAACGGCTGTAAGAAATGAGTTAGCAGCTAGTATATGAACTTGCTTAGGCAGTACACATACTAAAATTGGAACGATAAAGAGAAGATTGACATGGCCTCTCGGGGCGCAAGCACTCGAGCATTCACCTCTCTCACCACTCCATCAACATACTAGTTAAACAAGCACGGCGCCATCACACATCCCTGTCTCAGCCCCACTCCCACCGGCAACCAATCGCTCACTTCATTTCTTATCCTAACACATGATTTAATACCTTTGTAGAAACTTTTCCTTGCTTGCAACAACCTTCCACCAACTCCATAAAACCTCATCCCATTACACATTGCTTCCCTATCAACTCTATCATACGCTTTCTCCAAATCCATAAACACAACATACACCTCCTTACCTTTTGCTAAATATTTCTCCCATATCGGCCTAATTGTAAAAATCTCATTCATACAACCCCTACTTCTTCTAATACCACCCTCTACTTCTAAGATTTCATTCTCTGTTTTATCCTTAATCCTATTAATTAGTACTCTACTATACACTTTTCCGTCTGCACTCAATAAAGTAATACCCCTTGAATTACAACACTTATGCACATCTCCCTTACCCTTATATAGTAGTGCAATACACGCAAAACCCAATCTACTGGTACCATTGACAACACAAAACACATGTTAAACTATCTCACCAACCATTCAAGTACAGTCACACCACGTTCCTTTAACATCTCAGGTCTCACACCATCTACACCAGATGCTTTTCCTACTCTCGTTTCATCTAGTGCTCTCCTCAGTTCCTCTCTTTTAATCTCTCTCTCATTCTCATCTCCCATCCTGGCACCTCAACACCTGTAATAGCAATTATATCTTCCTCCCTATTGTCCTTAATATTCAATAAAATCTCAATATATATATATATATATATATATATATATATATATATATATATATATATATATATATATATATTTCAAATAAGACATATATATTAATACATTAATTTCTGGATTCCCTTAACGATCTCGGGATCAGAGCCCCAGGCGGAACCGCCCAAAGACTATGATATTGGACCGGCGGGGATTTGAACCCTCGTCAAGGATATCTGTATGCCAGTGACCATACCACGTTTAAATGTGCAAAAAATTTATCATATATATATATATATATATATATATATATATATATATATATATATATATATATATATGTACATATAAATATATATATATATATATATATATATATATATATATATATATATATATATATATATATATATATATATATATATACTACATAGATATATATATATAATTATATACAACATATATACATATATATATATATATATATATATATATATATATATATATATATATATATATATATATATATATATATATATACATTTCAAAGAAATTTCTAGTGCAAATTCCTCACTGATTTTATTATATAAATTAAAAAAGCTAATGCTTTTCGAAGTTTTCCGGGAAGAAATTATACTTCAAGAGGAATTTTATAACCTTCTGCAGAATCCAGAAATATATATTACTGAAATATTTTTCAAGTGTAACATGTTTTCGTCCTTACTATTGAAATCGGCGACCCAGAAGTCCTCTTTTACAAGGAAAAGCCAATATGCATGAATAATTTTGAAAAGTTTTTAAAATTTCAAAGGTCGCTCATGAATGGCTTAGACAATAGACATTGACATTGCTGAATCTAGTGAGACAAAGCCCTAGCCCTTCTCCGCCTAAGCTAGTATAAGGGAAGGACAGGCAATGGCTGCTGCTGACTCATCAAGTAGACCTATAATAGGCTCCCCCAAACCTTCCAACCTTAGCCCGCAATGAAGGTGAGGTGCAGGCACTACAAGAAACTACCGAGTTTGAAACCGACTCGATCTCCCGTACAGCAAAACGCCAGACATGAATGTCTCCAATAGGCCACTATAAAGGATTCAGGAAATCATGTTTATTTCAAAACTAGCCTCTAAAAGCAGAATATAGTAGTGCTAATAAGGGTACACCTGTGCACACTATTCTATCTTATTCCTCTTCATTTTTTTTTTTGGAGTTTTAATAGTTTATATATAAAAGATCCTTTTCAATGTTGTTATTGTTCTTAAAATATCTCAATTCAAATTGTTCATTACATCTCTTGCAGCTCATTCATTTTCCTTTCCCTGTTGAAGCCTTTGGGCTAATGGCATCCTACTTTTCCAACTAGGGCTGTAACTTAGCTATAATAATAATAATAATAATAATAATAATAATAATAATAATAATAATAATAATAATAATAATAATAATAATAATAATAATAATAATAGTCCTGCTATGACTGTATCAAGTCCACTCACAATCATATACTAATTTCAATATTGCTGCAAATTGGTAGGAGTGCCTTGAAGGAGCCTTGTCATTGGGTCAGAATTGTTAACTTTTGCAAAAGGTCTGGAGGAGACCCGAGAGAGCTAGTGCCAGTTATTGAAATGCAATGGGTGAAGGACGAGGCCCTGATTGCTCTCTGTAAGGAGAATAGTTTGTTGTATCTGAAGATGCAATTGCAGTGTTATTGCAGAAGGAGTGGCGACTAGCAAAGAAGTCAGAGTATTGTATACTATTGCAATATGAAGTCGTACTGTTGCAAGGAGATAATTACAAGATAGAAAAGTACCATGTTGTCTCCTAAAATTTTCTATATATTGAAAAGACGAATATTTGAGAGTAACAATTTTCAAGAACAGGTGGTATTACAACACCTAAGGAATATCTTTATCTTCTGTTATACTGTCAATAAATCGATTTGATAAAAAAAATAAAATCCCCTGTCAAAGTCGATATTAGCAACGAGAACTGAAATAAAAATAATATTTGTGAAGATTATAAACACTAAAATTGTAGGCCTACTTTTTAAATTATATGACAAATTATCAAACGCCAAAACAGTGAAGAACTTTGAATGAATACCTTTAGTAAATTTATAAAAAAAGCATGTATTAATGTATTTGAAATTTATCCTTGATATATAAATACTAAAGTTGTGAAACATCAATATTCTTAAAATGTCTAACGGTTTGAATTAAATTGTTTTTTTTTTCATTTATTTGATCCACAAATAAATAAGGAAGTCATATCAAAGAAAGCTTTACCGATTACTAAGTATAAAAAAATATGAAAATATGAAAAATGTAAATATGAGAATATAAAACTCTTAACCTCTAAAGATGTTTTTTTAATGCTATTGAGTGAAAGTTTTAGAACCATTGCGATGAAATTAGGATCATAAAATAAATTACATTATCTTGGAATAAACACATGGATATAATTTTTATCAAGTGATTGATAGACTAATCAGTTACAAAATCTCTCTCTCTCTCTCTCTCTCTCTCTCTCTCTCTCTCTCTCTCTCTCTCTCTCTCTCTCTCTCTCTTGTTTTATGATAAATAATAAATAATAACTAAAATTGATTTCTATTCACGAAATAAAAAGCAAAGATTAGTTTTATCTCTATTCATCTGGTCCTTCCCTTCATAAAAACTTCCCAAGTAGAACAGACATCTTTCTTGTTTTGGCTCTAACAAGAACAACAGGGAATCTCTTGAAACGTTAATTGGAAACTGGTGTCTAAGATATACTGTTTGTGTGTAAGAACATTTTATGACAGAGAATTTGGTAAATATTTTTTTTGTAGATATATTTAATAACAGTTTATATTCAACCGTGGTTTTTTCCTTTGTAACAATTCCATTCCAAGTAAATGCTTCGATCAATGAAATGTCTTAGATAAGTATTTTTCCTTAACAACGGTTTTTGTTAAATAATAAACAAAAGGTATTTTGATTCAACGAAGCCAAATAACTTTTATATACAGGATGATTGGTCTTACTCAGCTTTGAAGCGATTATGGAAAGCTCCAAAAGAGGTCTAAATCAAATTTGGAATACTTTTCACTCAATTGGTTTTAACCTGAAAAATGGGATAAATACAGGATGTCCCAAAAATTACTCACTCGTTGACTACCAAGTAATTGTGCATTTTGTGTTCACACCTATTTGAACCTATTTATTGACATGGATAAAAACCGAAGTAAGTAAATTACATCCAGGAAAATAAAATGTAAAAAAATACTAATTAATGCCATTTGGTTGCGTGTGAAACAAGACAAAAACCAGTATTTTAGTAATCACAGGTCAAAACGTGAGTACATTTTTGTGACTCCCTGCAAACATATTTCCAGGGGCGCGTGAGGAGGTGTACCTAAATTAAGTCTTAAGCCCGCCATACACGCACAGTTTTAATTGACAGGTTGGTGAACTGACAGTCCTGCCCAAAGACTATATACTGAAGGAAGATAGGAAGGCTGAGCCTCATAGCGCTCACATGAGTGTGCTATGGAAAGATGCCAGATACTCCCATCAGAAACGAATGGCTCCATCTATTAAATGGGCGGTTAAACATTCAGAGCCGTAATCCTTACGGGAATATAGGATGGAGTTCGATTGTAAATTTGCTACATATTATTTGTATTACTACGTCAGTATATTTCATTGTTATATTTATGACGTTCATAAATTTTAAATAACTAAATCGTAATTTTACAAATAGGCACATTTATAGATTAAGAATACATATCCTTATGTTTCTCAGTCTGTTTTTTCAGAAACTTAATAGCTATGTCTCTTATAATTTAGTTGATTTTCTTGCAATTTCAAGTATTGTATATTACAATCCTCTTTTAATCTTCTATACAATATCACGTTCGAATAAAGTAAAACATAATGTATATCTGATTTGTTAAACTTGGTCATATGTGATGTGTAGGCATACATTTGATTACACTTTGTAGGCCATTGTAGAATGATTTTAGGTGTATATAAAACACAATTGTGATTTTTGTTTTTTAATTCAAACGGAAATGAATGATGCACTCATGTATACTCTTTAGTAATATAAACTAATAAATGTATAGATATCCATACAAAAGGAATAAAATAACTCACTTATCTGAATCAAATATAAAAATAATCAAAAGGTGATGGAAACAGAAATAAGATAGCATACAAGCCAACCAAAAATGAAAGATAAATCACACCAAAGTAATTTTAATAAACTATAGGCCTACATAAGAAAAAATAATAGTAAATAATATTGCTCATATAAAAATTATAACCCCCCCCCCTAAAAAAAATGATAACATACAAGCAAGCTGAAATTGCGTCATGGATAACATGCAAATAAACTCTAATAAAATTATAAACATGAGAAAACATAATGCTAAAAAAAAAGATTTCTTCATGAATTGAATACATCTTGCAAACATAAGATATAGCAATTAAGCAAACATAGAAAGCACAGACAGTAAACACACATTCAATGTTCATGAAAATACATATACAAACAAATACAGATTACAAATAGGAAATAGAAAAAAATAAGAAGACAAGGAACACTAACAAAATAATATGTTGAAGCAGTATATTCCTGTAATACTACTCAGGTGTGCGAACATGCTAAAATATTCATATTTAAATTAAAGTTGAATATAATATATATCACTAAGCATGTTCCTAACGCCAAAAATGTCAGCTTCTGAGAAATACATTATTTCAATAGCTTTATGACCAAATAAAAAAGTTTGAGGAAAGTGTATTGCGGATGCCAAGCCTTAATCATATCCAATATCAGTGGGGCTTACTCATGAGCAGCTCATATTTCATGTATTACACTGTTAGTACTCACCGTTCCTTGTCCTTAGGGAACCTGTGAAAAACATAATGAGGATCGGTTTCTTTTCGTTTATTGCAAAAAAAAAAAAAAATTCAGTGTGACTTATTTACTGCGGCCGTCATGATTTCGTTTGTGTCAACTATCAAATTCTGAATATAAACTAACAGACGACAAACGATGTATACCTACAACGCCTTCTGAATACTAAGCGTTCAAACTATTGTATTGCCTATTGGAGTTGCCAACTAGTGTATTAACATTCATATTTTCAGCCTTCCTATCTTCCTTCAGTATATGGTCTTTGGTTACAACCAAGACCTATAGATAGAGTAGGTCTGTTCACGCGCAGCTTCGTGAGCAGCAATTGCAGCACTGACGTCCAAAGACAATACACGAAAGATGGGATACTGACTATTAATACCATTAAAGAAAACATCATCCAACCTGTCAGAATGCGAGCCATCTATTAATCTTGCCCTCAACTAAAACTCGGCTGTGGCGTAGCGCGCCTTTTTAAAATGTTAAAATTTATTCTTAAGCTGCAATAAACTTCTCTTGATAAATTATTGAACACTAAATCGATTAATATTGCTTGTTATCATGATTATAGGGCTTTGTCATAGCTTATGACTTATATATTAGGCATTTCTGAATCATTAAATGAAACCCTTCAGTTAATGTAACATTAATTGCTAAGTATCTTTATTGAATACTAAATCGATTAATATTGCTTGTTATCATGATTATAGGGCTTTGTCATAGCTTATGACATATATCAGGCATTTCTGAAACATTAAATGAAACCCTTCAGTTAATGTAACATTAATTGCTAAGTATCTTTATCTAAAATTGAGAGGGCAATTAACATTAATTGCTAAGTATCTTTATCTAAAATTGAGAGGGCAATTAACATTAATTGCTAAGTATCTTTATCTAAAATTGAGAGGGCAATTAACATTAATTGCTAAGTATCTTTATCTAAAATTGAGAGGGCAGTTAGAATGAAACAAACTTATTCTCATATTATCTTATTTCACCAATATAGTATACAGTAATTATTTTCCTTTTTTGGGGGGGCTTGTGCTTATGATAGAGTACTGTACATACCTAAGCGACTGTACACAAATGTTCTTGCAAAGAACATAAAGAAAGTAAAAGAAATGGCACATGCTTCATTTGCATGCAATAGTCATACAAGTCATGCAAACACATATCAGAATTTAAATAGAAAATAAAAAGCATGGGATAATCACCCTTTTACCCCCGGGGTATTTGGAAATTTCCAACCCTTAACCCCCAAGGGGTTATCTTTTTCCCAGCACATTTTGCAGTATATTTTTTTCAAATTGCTCTAACAGCCTTAATTTTTGTCATAGAGAGGTCAGGTTGGTCTCATTCTCTTGGAAAATGCCTGAATTTTCTCAAAAAATTATCAAAAAATATGAAAAACAAATTTTTATAGCATTTTTTTGCAAGGACGTACCGGTACGTCCATGGGGGTAAAGGGATGGCTTTTGTGAAACGTACCAGTACGTCCTTTGGGGGTAAAAGGGATCAAAACCAATAATATGAAATCAAAATGAAAAAGCAGACTTAACTTGCATGCTGATTAGGCAAAGGTTAAGCAATATTTGTTAATAAAACTAAGAAAAGTACTACAGCAAAGTAGTAAAAGTAAGGTATCCTTTTATAACAAATGCAATGCTGTATTTCACAGAATACTGTATAAGCAAAAATCAAGGTTTAACTTAATTTTCATAAAAAGCAAATAAAAATTGAAATCACAAATCAAATAGGAAACAAACCACAGAGAAATCATTCAAATAAAACAATTATATTTCAAAACTATAAAAAAAACACAAGCTTAACATGCTAAAAGAAAAAAAAAAAACACAGGGATATCAACAAAAAATTGTCATGGTTAGAAATAAAAAATGTAAGCATGCCAATACTGCATGTCAAATTAAGTAACAAAAAATACAAAACTTAAAGAAATATTACAGTACAGTATAATGAAGTTGATAAACATAATACTGTATATTGAAAGGATGCTATCATGCAACAGGAAAAAACATAGGAATGCAAAAACCAAAAAACAAATACAGTACATGCACAAGTAATCTTTCATTTGAAATCAATGAAAACTGAATAAATACATACGTACATTTTGTTAATGTCAAAGTCAGGTGGCCTAAAAGCCTGAAAAAAAATATTATAGAAATTATTTTACTGATGAGTCACTTTAATTACCTTTCTCCTTTTTTTTTTCTTACATTATAGTCATTATCATCTTTTCTCTTTTTTTATCAAAGTTTGATTGTAAAATTTGGCAAAATAATGTAGTCGCATTTTGATATAATATTCTATAATCAAGTTCTCAGCAACCTTACATATACCAATATTTATAATAATTTTACTTTTTTATAATATTAGTTAAGTTTACTTTAATATCTGCTTTATGAAATAAGCTGTCTATATATTCTTCAAATATATCTTCAATTGCAGTAACAAATAATATAATATGATTACTTGCATATTTCAAATACCTAATTGATTCAGAGTCCTTGTGACATAAAACTATTTGATCTGATCTTACTGGTGTATTATGTACCCCGTCTTCTGTATATGAGTAACATTTGGAACATATGTGACTCTTTCATTTTTTACATATGTATCCTGATACATATGTTACTATATTTTCCTTAATTCTAGTATTAGTGTAGTCAATAAATGACTCATCATTCTGACTGTTGGGATCAAACATTGAAAAATATACAAAAATGGCTTCATGTTTCCCTACAGAAGTGCCTTCATCCTTTTCTTCCATGGGTGAAATTTCTCTTGGCTCATCGGCTGGTGTAAATTCATCAGTATTAAAAGAGGAAAAAAAATCTGCAAGAGGATCTGATGGTGTATCCGTAACTTTTTCTTGTGCAAAGGAGTTCTCCAAATCTTCCTGTAATGCAATGTACAAATTGTCATTTTGATTTCCTTTCAAGATGTCCGTTATTGTATTTGCATCACTTGTACAATTACCTTTCACAGAATTTAGCATGATATTATTTGAAATGATGCCATTGACTATTTTCACAAACTGTTCAGCTGTTGGTGTATCATTATTCCCCCCTGCATTCCTTACACTACTAAAAAAGTTTTCTAATGCATCCTGGTTTAATCTGTTTGTCAGCAAATACTTATACTCTTAACAAACTCAACCATAGTTCTGAATGTTTAAGATTTTCTAACTGACCATTAGCTGAACTGAATACACATCTCTTGCTCTTGTAATGACTGATATGATTACTATTGAAAATGTCAAATAATCTATCAATTTCATTCAAGAAATGTGCTGTATACTTTGCATCTTCTGGTAGAGCACCTAATTCAGAATATGTATTTATTCCAGCAGCCACAGTGTGACTCAAAACTTCTGCAGCTAAACATACCCTCATTTTCTCAAAGGAATTACAATATATATGTCTATCAGTTAGCGTTGGAGCTAGTTTCAAGGACATTTTGCTGTCTCTTTCATAGAACTTTTCAATATATTTCCATTTTATACTTTTTTCATTCACTAGAAAGTCATTTTTCATAAGGTTGTTCCTGATGCTCTTTAACAAGTGAGGAGGATCATAAAAGAAATATATCTTTTCATCATTTACAACTGTGAACGGTGAAGCCAGTGAAAATTTGAGTTTTGAAAAGACACTCCTGTTAGTTGCATCCTGATCAGCAATAACAAATTTGGGGCTCAGTCCTGTCATTTGTAATTTCATTAAACAGTCAGTTACCATTGTTTTCAATACAGCTGGTTTTATGCTATTATGGAAAAGAAAATAACCTATGGTTTGTTTCCATTTTGAAGTTAGACCTTTGACCATGAATACCATTGTATACTTTGCTGGTTTGTTTAAGCTTCCATATTCTCCCAGATCTTCCAAACCATGAAACTTGTCACGATGGACATCATAATTAATAAATTCTTTGATGGAAATGGCATAAAAAACAACACCACATACCCTTTCTTGTTGTGTCATTGCTTTGGCTTTCTCTTTCAATAATATGAATAATGATTCATTCCACCCACTGTTTAATTTCAGAGTCTGAATCCAGTTCCTTATCCTGCGTGGTGTAGGCAAAATAAATATTTGTGATAGGAAACGGTACATTTTAGAATTTCTAAAGTATAAACTTAAAGCAAAACAGCGCTGGGCCATGGAGTATCGTCAACCCCTAGTTTTTACAGAACTTAACCGTATTTGTGATTTAAAAAACTCTAAGCCATAACCTTTCAAATATTTTGATGCGTTTCGGATAACTGATGAGGGCAATTTACATTTTGTGCAATCACTTTGTACCTTTTTCAAAGGTTGAACTTTTGTGAGCAATCTGTTATATCTTGCTTCCCATATTTTATTAGATTTATAATGATTTGTTCTAATCCGAGGTTGCTTCATATCAGATTTACTATCTGAAAAACACATATTCAATTAAAAACATGCATTGTCTATACGTATAGGGACTGATTAACAACAAGTTCCAGCCGTCTGCTGTATTGTAATTGACTGATCATTGCTTGAAATTATATATAAAATCTATAAAGATACTTACCAGAATCAGTAATCTGCCCGTCTACTGTTAGATCTTCAACAGGAACTTGTGGAGTGATTGAATGATTGATTGTATTGTTTTCAGGCCTAACACTGGGACAAAAAGGAGAAGCATCCTGAACATCAGATTCATTTCCAACAAGCTGAGGGGGCTTGTCAGCACAAGAATGCCCCAATTCATCTGAAATGTAATATCAATTAGCATATCATGAAACACAAATTTGACACAAATAATGGAAGTACAGTACTGTACACCAATAAATTACAAATGGAAACAAATTGAAAAAAAAATGGTGTAAAATCAAACAGATAATGTTTCATATAAGAGCACTAAGTTTACAGAGTATATTAAGAGGTCTTGTATATTCATTCAAGTAAAAAAAAAATTCATAAGGAATCTATCAATACTTGGAATTGCCTATAAGAAAATGTATAGTTTTTTTTTTGGCTCAAGCCATGTCGTTCTGATGGAAGTTCCTATAGGGTAGCTTCCTAGGGTATATTACAACTACGGCGATATTCCCAGAGAATTTACCTTAAGGTACCCAGAATTCTAACTCCTGGAGCGAATATCCCTACCAGGGATATCGCGAAATATCAGAGGACGTATTCTTGACACGCCACATGACAATCTGCACCCCGAACAGAGATATCACTTCGAAGGGGTCAATTGGCAGGAAAACGAAAACGAGAAAGAAAAAGGAGACCCGTTCGTAAGGCTCTCTATTCTCCCGTTTCGTAAGCGTGCATTGCGCCGATTCTGGCGCCATCTGTATTCCTTTTTGCGTAGCTTAACAACTCGGTGTTTTTTCCTGTGTTTCTCGCAAAATCTTGGATTTAATCGATTTATTATGCTTTCTCCAACTTCGTCTGCCACTGATAAGTTGAGTATGATTTCTTTTATGTATAAATGTAGGCTCTTGGTAATTTTTAAAGTGATTAATAGTAATAATCTTTTTTGGGCTCAAGCCATGTCGTCCTGATGGAAGTTCCTTAAAGGCAGCTTCCTAGGGTATATTACAACTACGGCGATATTCCCAGAGAATTTACCTTAAGGTACCCAGAATTCTAACTCCTGGAGCGAGTATCCCTAAAAAAGACATTAGGGATATCGTAAATATCAGTGGACGTATTCTTGACACGCCTCATAGCAATCTTTACCCCGAATAGAGTTAACACTTCGTAGGGGTCAAATGGCAAGAAAACGAAAACGAGAAAGAAAAAGGGGAGAGCCGTTCGTAAGGCCCTCTCTTCTCCCGTTTCGTAAGCGTGCCCTGCGCCGATTCTGGCGCCATCTGCATTCCTTTTTGCGTAGCTTTACAACTCGGTGTTTTTTCCTGTGTTTCTACCAAAATCTTGGATTTACTCTCATATTATGCTTTCTCCAACTTCTTCTGCTTCGGATAAGTTGAGTACTATTTCTTTTATGTATAAATGTAGGCTCTTGTTTAAAATTAAAGTATTTTAAAGAGTTATCTTTGATACAAGAGCTGTTGCCTGCTGGAGGCGTCATGGACGCTGTCGCTCGCTAGAATAGGATTTATTTGTTAGCAAGAGCGACGTTCCCAGCCCCCTGCGCTTTAATAATTAGCTGCTTAGCTTATTTAGGAATTCTGTTATGATGCGTTAGTAGTGCGCCTGGCGAAAGTTTTGCCTAGGCTGACCAACACTAGTCTTCGTAGCCTAGTTATTGGTCCTTGTACTTCCTGCATGATAATTAGTCTTCCAAGTGTGATTTTATATTGCTTAAAGCGTTAGGCAACGTTATACATACAGCCCTTTTCGAGTAATTTCCAAGATAGTATTGGAGTGAGTTTCGGTGATTTAGGTAATCGATTCTCTTAGTGCCTAGGCTAGGTTGTCTTAGGTCTTGATAATATTATCTGTTTCCCCATTTGCTCCCTTCTCTTCGGGGAAGGGGCAAACCCTTTCCCTCTGTTTAAGCCTTAGGCTTAACTCTAGTGGTTTGTTTGAATTAATTTTCAAATATAACTATGCTGGAGTAGTACTGTACCTTCCTGCTCCAACTGAATTGGTTCAGAGGGGGACAGTACAGCAGTGTATTTGTCTGAGTCCGTGTTGGTCTAGCGTGGGGCAGAGTCTCCCTTGCTGCCTGACACGGGCATAGGAGGTTTATCCTCCTTGATTCACCTTGGAAGGTTTCGGTAATTATGATCCCTTCGCTCGGTGACCCCTCAGACTTGTCCTCTTTGCTGTTCCGGGTTCGGGATATGTTCCCTTTCCGGAATAGCAATTCCTTCCTTGCCTTGGTTTTAGGGAGGCAGCCAGTTGTGCCGGCCTCCCTCCCTGGATCTCTCTGGCTGAGATGAGCTTTCTTAGTTTGGAATGATCCTTAACCAAGGCAAGGTTGGACAGGACCCTCTGTCCTTCCTTTCTATTTTCCGTTTCCTTTGTGTCAGTCGTCTCACATCCGTACCTAGTGTAGGTTGGGATGGGGAGCTGACGTGGTCCCCTGTCGGCCGGCAGAGGCCCTATCCTTTGAGTGCTGCCCGGTCCTTCCTTGGTCCCTCAACCGCTGCCGTCTGTAGTTTCAGTAAGCAGTGGTTAGGAAGCTTGACTTTGTGTCTCCCCTTCCTCTCGGCACTCTTTCGGGTGTCGGGCGCGGAGGTACATAGCCTCTTAGCCCGGCACCCATTCTGTTGTCTTCTCTTGTGTTGTCCTTGCCGTCTGCCGGCCTAGTGGCCGGCCGTCGGTAGGGGGGTGTTCGCTAGTTCTCTTGCTGTCGGTCGGCGGTGGTCTTATGCCTTTGCTGGCCGGTCTCCTTGCTCACCTGCCGGCCGCTTTGAGTGGCGGCCGGCAGCCGGGCGCTACCTGGGGTGGATGCCAGCCGGCAGGGTTTACTCACCGCTGCCGGGCCGGCCTGCTACATCACTCGGTTGGCCGGCCACTAAGAGTGATGGCCGGCAGCTGGGTGCCAACCTGGTAGCTATGGACCGGCAACCACTACCGACCGGTTCAGGCATAGGAACTGGAGTTCTCCCCCGTCTGGGTGATCCTAAGTTGCATACTTGAGACCTACCTTTGAAAAAGGGGGTGGGGGTGCTGACCGGCAAGAGCCGGCCGGCACACCACCCTCATGTACTGTATCAGTTCTTCCCTGTTTAGTGTCTTCTACCAGGGGAGAACATGATATAGTAGGTTACAACACTGTCTTTTCCAACTTACTTGTGTTGCCTTGTGCAATCACTTGGTGTTGCCTTACAGGGATGAAAAGAGAACTCTTTTCATCTTTAGCCAGAATGGTAAAATCTTACCTTAGGTGTGAGCTACACCTAATTTCCCTCGGGAAATATGATCTTTGGTTATTCTAGCAAAGACTAACCCTTTGATTTTAATGGCTGGTGGGCTTCCACAGGTGATTGTGGGGGATTCACAAGTATGTGTCTTTTCCTTATTCTTTGTGGTCTTGCACTACCCGTTGTTGTTGGCCTTACAGATAAGAAAGTGAGTTCTTTCTTGTCTACTATCCGGTATTTTAAATCATTCCTTAGGGGGGGCTACACCTTCTTCCTTTGGAAATTTTCCATTGGTTAATCTGGCATAGATTAACTATACGATTTTATGATTTGGAAGGCTACAACAATTGGGTGTGCGGGAAATACAAGGATGTGTCTTTCCGTTTTGTTATGCTACTGTGCATATCCAGTGATACGTAGTTCACTTGATACTCATGGAAATTCCTTCTCTTTACAGGAGGACCATCCGTAGTGCGGATGTATTTCTGCAACGTCCGCAGTAGGGCTTCTGCGGACATGGTTCTGAAGGAGGCGTGTGGCATGCGCTGTCTCCACAGATGTTCTCCGGTATTGGGTTCCCAGGTATGTTTCATATGCACTAACCTATCTATTGAGGCTTTTTCTTTTCGCTTCGTTCAAAATCCGTTTTCGTCTCCCCTACAACGGTGGATTCAAGGGATATAGCTAGGGAGAAGCTTCGTACCTGGGTGAGGGGCTTTCAGAAGATTACCTCTGAACCTTATCTTCCAAATGAGAAGATGAGGGCTTTCTTTTCCTAGGGCATCAACTGTTACAGTGATTCCCCAACCTCAAGAGGAGGTCCCCTTAATTCAGATCCCGTGGATGCTGAAATCACAGTCGCCTTGCTTAGCATCCAGTTGGACGACAGGATGCCAGACGTGTCCGAACGTCTGGAGGAAGACCTCCTGGCAGAAGGCCAGGATGAAGTTCGAGCTCCGGACAAGGTAGTGGAAGAGGCCGAGAGAGGTCGGCTGCTCCGGTTCAGGTCCTTGAACCTGCTCCCTCAACATCATCTGCTCTCGCAGTAGAGCAGGCCCTCCCTCCATTGTTGGCTTGATCCAACAAAGGCAGAGGGAGAAGAATGGGAAGGCAGCTGCATTGTAACTGCAGGGGCACATCCGGACTGCTAGGTCCGGTGGAAGGAGGTACCAGCTTCAAAGGAAGAGACAGAGCCGAAGGAGGTCGTAGTGATAGACCATGCTAGGCTCATGCCTTGCTTTCTTCTTCGATGAAAGAGAGGGGCTTCATGAACTCAAAGGTAGCTGTATTTGAGTAAGAGGCTCCCTTCCTTTGTGTCCTCTCCTGCCACAGCCTTCCCCCTTTTTCGCTGAAAGGGTTTGCGGCGGTTTTGAAATCAGTAGAGGCTGGCAAGCCTTTCCCCTCCCTGGTGGAGTGTAAACCCTTGTTGCTGGCCTTTAGAAAGGAAGATTTAGTAAGCAAAACAAGGACTGGAAGGACGTCCATCTTACCTTCTCAGTCCAGATGTGGGAGGCGGATTTCGCCGGACGCCGGTTCGGCGAGATCCTCTCTAAGCTGTCTGACTTTCTTTTGCGGAGAGAACTCTAGACAAAAGAAAGACTGGCTGCCTCTTTGTCTCTTCAGTCCACGTTTGAGACGATGACAAGTGATCCCAAGGTCCATGAAACGTTCTTGGTTGTGATCAAGACTCATCTGGCCACTGTGACGAAGGATCTCTACAACTCCGTCAGGGCGAAGAGAACCTGTAGGGAATTCGTGTTCGCCGGGGCTACGATGAGGCACGAGCAAAGAAAACTAATCTCCTCCAACAGTTGGGACAAAGACCTTTTCCCTAGTGAGTCGGTCAAAAGGTTGATAGGGCCGCCACGGATGATAGAAATCTTCTCCAGGAGTGGGGCCTGTCTACCAAGAGAAATTCTTCCCCGGATGGGGTCCCCAACCTTGGAGGAAGACTAAAAAGATTAGGATACTTTCTCGGCCAGCTAAGTCAAGTAGACATCAGCAGCAACGGCATTTGCTGATGCCCTCAGTGCCCCAGATGGTGGCAAAAAACCCCGACCACACTTCAGTGGGTTCCCCAATTCGTGTCGACACAGTCTCCGGCATTCAACCCATCGTTCGAAGGTCAGTCAACTGCCTGTCGAACAAGCCTAGAGGAGCAGCCAGAATTTCGTCTAGGCGCCCCTCAAGGAGAAGGGGTTTCATGGGTGGTCGCGGTCAGAGAGGCAAGACCTCAGGACAACAGTCCGAGCGAGATGATATTGGTAGAAGGGAGTCTCCAACGCTTTTGGGATCGGTGGACCTTCAATCCCTGGGTCCACAGCCTACTCAAGAAGGGACTGGGCTGGAGCTGGTACAGCACTCCATCCCCATACCCTCGGCGTTTTTCCGATACTCCACCCCCGTTCTGGAGGAGTTCATTCATGAACTGTTAGAGGAAAAGTGATCCGAAGGGTAAAGTCCATCTAATTCCAAGGGAGGCTGTTTTGTGTTCCAGAGAAAGACTCGGAAAACTCGGAGTCATTCTGGACTTGTCGCCACTTAACAAGTTCATAGCGAACTACAGGTTCAAGATGCTAACAATACAACACATAAGGACCTTACTGCCCAAGAGGGCATTTACCGCCTCCATAGTTTTGTCAGACGCCTATCGGCACGTTCCAATCTATTGTCGATTCCCCTCCTACCTAAGGTTAAGGCTACAACGAAGACTATACGTCTTCAAAGCCATGCCTCTCGGGCTTAAAATAGCCCCGAGGATTTTCACGATGCTTGCGAACGTAGTTCTCAGTCAATTACGCCTAAAGGGAATTCAGGTAGTAGCCTACCTGGATTTTTGGCTGGTGTGGGCAGCACCCAGGACAGAATGCTTGCAAGCTTCCCTGTATGTGATCCATTTCCTAGATTATCTAGGCTTTAAGATCAACAGGAAAAGTCTCAACTTCCTCCATCTCTAAGTTCCGGTGGGTGTGAATCCACTGGGACCTAATGTCACACCGTTTTCTCCGTCATGGCGGAGAAAAGAAAGGAGATAGCTGGTTCTGTCAAGAGACTTCTAGATTCCGTATGGATATCAGATGCGAACTGGAGAGTGTACTGGGGTCTCTCCAGTTTTCTTCGGTGACAGACCCTGTGCTAAGAGCACAGCTAAAGGATGCAACCGGAGATTGGAGTAGTTATGCATCAGATGCGCGAAGAGATCTGAGAAGACCAGTTCCGCTTCGTCGAAATACTCTTCTCAGGCCTTGGTCCCAAGCCAGACTCCTTAAGAAGTCGGTTCTTCTTCATCCACCTCCCCCGTCGGTGACGAGTCACTCAAGACGCCTCGAAGGAGGGATGGGGGGTTCACTCTCATCAGAAAAAGGCCCAAGGGTCTTGGTCCAGTCTATTCAAGACCTCTCACAGTCATTTTCGAGAGACTATGACAGTCCTTCTTTCCTTAAAGAAAGTCTCCCCGCATCGCTCGATCCACATTAGGTTGGCGCTGGACAGCGGGGGAGTTGTGAGATGCTTGAATCGACAAGGATCAAGGTCGCCACCTCTCAACCATGTGATGTTGGCCATCTTCCGATTTGGGGGAAGAAGAAATGGTACCTGTCAGCAGTTCACCTTTAAGGAGTCCGCAATGTGACAGCGGACGCTCTATCCAGGTTCACACCGATAGAGTCGGAATGGTTCCTAGACGCAGGACCATTCTCCTTCATTCTGAGTCAAGTCCCAGAACTGCGGCTAGACCTCTTTGCGACGAAAGACAACAAGAAGTTGCCCCTGTATGTGTCCCCGTACGAGGACCCCTTGGCGGAAGCAGTGGACGCGATGTCCCTCGACTGGAACAGATGGTTCAGGATTTATCTGTTCCCTCCTTACAACCTTCTGTTGAGGGTCCTCAACAAACTGAGATCATTTAAGGGAGTAGCGGCAGTAGTGGCCCACAAGTGGCCGAACAGTGTGGGGTTCCCTCTGGCATTGGAACTACGATTGGAGTTTCGACCGCTACCAGATCCAGTTCTGACCCAGTGAGTCCAGAAGTCAATTGTCTGCGCTTCATCACAGAAAACCTGGACCCAGCAGCTCATGATTTCTTTCCTTAACAGGTGAGAAAGTGTTTCGGGATTTCGAAAGCCAGCATGGATTTCCTAGAGGATTATAAGTGCAAACCTTTTATAAGGCAATATGAGTCATCTTGGAGAGAATGGGTAGCCCTTGTCAGACGAAGATTCCGCAGGAGATCACGACGGACTTCTGCTTGTCTTTCTTCATCCATCTCCATGGTTATGGATCGGTAACTAACACGATTTTATCATGTAGGCCTGCTTTGACAAGACCCATTCTATATGCCTTCCAGGTCGACCTCGCTAACGAGATCTTTTATAAAAGTTCCGAAAGCCTGCGCTACGCTCAGACCTTTAGCACCTCCAAAGCTCAATTCATGGTCTTTAGAAAAGTTCTTCATGTTGCTTCGCTGTTGAACAATAAGGAGTGTGCGTTAAAGGATTTGACCCATAAGTTATCCTCCTTTTTGCACTCGCGTCCGGGGCCAGGGTTAGTGAGATCATACCCCTCTCGAGAGAGGAAGGTCATGTTCAGTTCCTGGATGGGTGAACTGAACCTATTTCCGGATCCTACGTTTCTCACCAAGACCGAGTTACCCACCATCAGGTGGGGTCCCTGAAGAATCTGCCTTCTGAAAGAAGATGCATCTCTATGTCCAGTAGAATGCCTAAAGGTCTATCTTCGTAGAACTTCAGACTTCAAGGATGGCCATCTGGCCAGGGGAGAAACGTCAGGCTCAAAATTTTTTACTGAAACAACTCAGGGCGAAAATCACATATCTTATTCGCAGAACGGATCCTGACTGTTCACCCACAGGTCACGATCCGAGGAAAGTTGCTTCATCCTTAAACTTCTTTAGTCGTAGGGATTTTGGACATCTTCGTTCGTACACTGGCTGGAAGTCTTCCAGAGTGTTCTTTCGTCACTATGCGAAGCAAGTGCAGCAACTAAGAGGTTCTGTGGTGGCAGTGGGTTGCGTCGTTAACCCTGCTGTTTAACTCTGCGAGGAATAGTAGCTTAATTGGGACAATTAATTCCAGGGTGAGTATGTAGTCACATGTTGTACTACAAACTATGTGAGGGTACTGGGTGACCCACGTTGACTGTTCCACTTTCAAAGGTGAACCCAGCATAAGTGCAAACATGCTTGCCGAGCGTTTCTAACGCTAATGTGACTGATTAGTAAAACAGACTTTTGACTTTGATACTTTGGTATCTTAAAAGTGGCTCCAATGTTTTTTCTTTCCGACAAACAAGTTTCTGTTTACTATCATACTTATGCTTAAAGTTTTAGTTATCCTCCTCTTATATATATATATATATATATATATATATATATATATATATATATATATATATATATATATATATATATATATATATATATATATATATATATATATATATATATATATATATATATATATATATATATATATATATATATATATATGAGTGTGGTTAACCTGTTTGTTTATTGTCTGTCAATAAACTGGTTCTTGAGAACCTTGCGTCTCCTTCACCTGTGAGCATTCATTCTATGTATATTTACCCGGGGATAATTCTAATAGAATGTTCCCTTATGCAAGCTAATATTGCATTGGTTTATGCTTCCCCTTAGCTGGAGGACTCCATCCCATAAAGGGATGGTGACGGATTTACGAGTTTCCTCCTAAGCGGATATGAACCTTTGTCCAATACATGTTTTGAGCGGAGGACTGGTCGATATTTCATATTGATACAGTGATTCTTTTCGAACTTCGCTTCACCCAGTATGGGGTGAGACCATTATACTTGCTTGCCTGGGGTTCATACTTAGATATATGTACTCTTCGAGACTTTCCCAGAGTCTAGTAAGACTCTTCCCTGTTGGGGGCAGGAAGCTCTATCATGGTTTATGATTAGTTGAAAAGATGTATGACGGTAACATCTTAGGTCTCTAGGTCGCGTCGACTGGGGGAAATACTTCTGAGGAGTACGGCACATTTTGAGAATCCACAGATACAGTAATGCTCTGGTATACTTCCATCAGGACGACATGGCTTGAGCCCAAAAAACGGATTTTGAGCGAAGCGAAAAATCTATTTTTGGGTAAGATAGCCATGTCGTCCTGATGGACCCGCCCTTCCCTTTCAATGAAAGGGCCGTAGGACCCCTCCCTACATACAGTATCTGTAGCACCTCGTGTTTCGCTACAAGGAATGCAGATGGGGCCAGAATCGGCGCAGGGCACGCTTACGAAACGGGAGAAGAGAGGGCCTTACGAACGGCTCTCCCCTTTTTCTTTCTCGTTTTCGTTTTCTTGCCATTTGACCCCTACGAAGTGTTAACTCTATTCGGGGTAAAGATTGCTATGAGGCGTGTCAAGAATACGTCCACTGATATTTACGATATGCCTAAGGTCTTTTTTAGGGATACTCGTTCCAGGAGTTAGAATTCTGGGTACCTTAAGGTAAATTCTCTGGGAATATCGCCGTAGTTGTAATATACCCTAGGAAGCTGCCTTTAAGGAACTTCCATCAGGACGACATGGCTATCTTACCCAAAAATAGATTTTTTGCTTCGCTCAAAATCCGTTTGTTACAAGAGCCGTTGCCTACCGGAGGCGTCCTGGACGCTGTCGCTCGCTAGGTATGAGTTTTAGTTAGCCAGAGCGACGTTCCCGGCTGTTTTATTTTAATAATTTTAGCTATTTAGCGTTACATAGGATTTCCTTACTCGTGCTTTTAGTATTATTTGTTTTGGCGAAGTATTCGCCAATTCTGGCCTACGCTAGACCATGTAGCCTAGTCGTTTGGCCCTAGTACTTTCCTGCATGATTTTTGGATTTCCGAGTGTTTTAAAATTTTATTGAAGCTTTAGGCAGTTTTATACATTTAAGATTATATTGATTATTTCCAAGATAGTATACGAGTGAGTTTCGGTGATTTAGGTAATCGATTCTCTTGGTGCCTAGGCTAAGTTGCCTATGGAGCCTTAGTATACTTTCTCATACTCCCCGGTTGCTTTCTTTTCTTCGGAGAAGGTATGCAATCCCTTTCCCTCTGTTTAAGCCTTGGGCTTAACCCTAGTGGTTTATCTGAATTAACTTTCGATACAACTATATTGGGGTGTTACTGTACCTCCCTGTTCCAGTAAGTCTGGCTTCAGAGAGGGGCAGAACATCAGAGTTTTTAGTCTGAGTCTGTGTTTGTCTGGCTTGGGGTAGAGTCTCCCTCGCTAGCCTGATGCAGACATAAGAGGCTTAGCCTCCTTAGGTCACTGCCAAAGGTTTCTGTATGAGATGATTCCTTCTTTTGTGATCTAGCAGACTAGTCCTTGTTGCTGTTCTCAGTGGGAGGATAAGATCCTTTCCCTGGGAGTAGCAACACCTTCCTTGCTTTGGTTCAGTGGGGGTTGGCAAGTATTGCTGGCCTCCCTCCTTGGATCTCCCTTAGGCTAAGATGAGTTTTCTTAGCTGCGGGTGATTCTTTACTAAAGCAAGGTTGGTAGGACCCTCTTTGTCCCTTCCCCCTCTATCTCTGTAATGGCCTAGCCGTTACAGTACTGTATGTCATTCTACATCTGGATCTAGTATAGGTTAGGATGTGGAATTGACTCAGTCCCTTGCCGGCCGGCACACTCTGCCGGCCGGCAAAGGTCTTCTGCTTTGAGTGCTGCCCGGACCTCCCTTGGTCCCTCATCCATGTCTGTCTGTAGAGCCAGACGGCATTGGTCAGGAAGCCTGAATTAGATTCTCCCCTTCCTTATATGCACTCTCTCGGATTGCCGGGCTTGGAGGTAGTATACTCTCTTATCGTGACATCCATTCTGTTTTCTTCTAGTGCTGTACCCGACCCGGCTGCCGGCCTATGAGGCCGGCAGCCGGGCAGTCGAAGTTCTCTGGTTCTTTTGCTGCTGGCCGGCATTGGTTGTTTACCTTTGCCGGCCAGCTACTGTCAAGCCCTTGTCTGCTGGTCGCTATGAGCGGTGGCCGGCAGCCGGGTGCTACCTTGTGTAGTTGCCGGCCGGCACATGCATTTGAACCAGCGTTCTGCCGCCTTATAGCTGTTAAGTAGTTTACTTTAAAGCCGGCCGGCGCATTACCTTCTATACTGTACCAGTATTCTTCAGTATAGCATATACTGTAGGAAGAAAACTATAGTATAGTATTAGTAAAACACTGTGTTTTCTAACACTTTTGTGTTGTCTTGCACAGCCCTTTGGTGTTGCCTTACAGATAAGAAAGTGAGTTCTTTCTTGTCTATTATCTGGTATTTTAAAATCATATCTTAGGTGTGAGCTACACCTGTTTCCTCTGGAAATTTTTCATTGGTTACTCTAGGACAGATTAACCATAAGATTTTATTATCTGGAAGGCTGCAACAATTGGTTGTGCGGGAAACACAAGTGTGTGTCTTTCCTTTCTGATTTGTTATGCTAAACTGTGCATATCCAGTGATACGTAGTTCACTTGATACTCATGGAAATTTCTTCTCTTTACAGGAGGACCATCCGAAGTGCGGAAGTGTTTTCTGCAACATCCGCAGTAAGAACTTCTCCGGACATGAGTTATGTAGGAGGCACGCAGCATGCGCTGTCTCCAAGGGTGATCTCCGGTATTGGGACCCTCAGGTATGTACCGTGTGTTCTAACCTGATTACTGAGGCTTTTGATTCCCCTAGGACGGCGGAATCAAGGGATATAGCAAGGGAGAAGCTTCGTACCTGGGTAAGGGGCTTCCAGAAGAACACCTCTGGACCTTATCTTCCAAGTGAGAAGATGAGGGCTTACCTTTTCCCTAGGGCATCAGCTGATGCAGTGATTCCCCAGCCTCAAGAGGAGATCCCCCTAGTTCAGATCCAGGTGGATGCTGAAGTCGCGGTCGCCTTGCAAGACATCCAGTTGGACGACAGGATGTCAGACGTGTCAGAGCGTCTGGAGGAAGACCTCCTGGCAGGAGGCCAGGATGAAGTTCTAGCCCCAGATATTGTAGAGGAAGAGGCCGACGAGGTGTTGGCTGCTCTGGTTCCGATCCCTGAACCTATTCCCTCAACATCGTCCGCTCTCCCAGTAGAGCTGGGACAGGCCCTCTCCTCCATTGTTGGAATGATCCAACAAATGCAGAAGGAGAATAATGAGAAGGCGGCTGCAATGGAACTGCAGATGCAGAAGCTTGCAGCATCACATGGGCCCCAGAAAAGGCTCAATGTGAAAGACCTTCCCTTGTGCTCAGATACTAACCCGTGGAGATATGCTGAGCACATGCCGATGACGACTGGAAAGATCGTCATGTCGGATAAGTTGGGTTCAGTTCCCCTAGAGTAGGTGGAATTCTGGCCCAGCAAGGGGTCATATCCAGACTGTTATGTCCGGTTGAGGAAGGAACCAGCTTCAAAGGAGGAGACAGAGCCGAAGGAGGTCATAGTGATGGACCATGTTAAGGCTCAAGCTTTGCTTTCATCTTTGATGAAAGAGAGGGGCTTCACGAACTCAAAGGTAGCTGCATTGAGTAAGAAGCTCCCTTCCTTTGTGTCCTCTCCTGCTAGAGCCTTCCCCTTTTTACAGAAAGGGTTTGTGGCTGTATTAAAAGCAGTCAAGGCTGGCAAGCCTTGCCCCTCCCTGGAGGAGTGTAAACCCTTATCGCTGGCCCTACCTATGGACCACAAGGACTGGAAGGACGTCCATCTTACCTTCTCAGTCGGGAAGTTGGACGCTGATATTGCCGGACGTCAGTTCGGTGAGAACCTCCCTAAGCTCTCTGACTTTCTTTTGCGGAGAGAGCTCGAGACAAAAGAAAGACTGGCTGCCTCAATGTCTCTTCAGACCACTCTTGAGACGATGGCAAGTGACCCCAAGGTCCATGAAATGTTCATGGTAGTGGCCAAGACTCATCTGGCCACAGTGACGAAGGATCTTTATAGCTTCGTCAGGGCGAGGAGAGCTTGTAGGGAGTTTGTGTTCACCTCAGCTACGGTGAGGCACGAGCCAAGGAAACTAATCTCCTCCAACATTTGGGGCAAAGACCTTTTCCCTAGCGAATTGGTCAAAGAAGTTGTTGATAAGGACGCCACGGAGAATAGAAACCTTCTCCAGAAGTGGGGCCTGGCTATCAAGAGAAAGTCTTCCCGGATGAGGGTCCCCAACCAAAGAGTTAGACTATGAGGACTAGGCTACCGTCTCGGCCAGCCAAGCCATTTAGACAGCAACAGCAACAGCAATTGCCAATGCCTTCAGTGCCCCAGATGGTGGCACAAACACCGACCACATTCCAGTGGGTACCCCCAGGCAGTGTCGACACAGTCCCCGGCATTCAACCCAACGTTCGAAAGGCAGTCAACTTCCTTTCGAGCAAAGCCTAGAAGAGCAGCCAGAGGCTCGTCTAGGCGCCCCTCAAGGGGAAGGGGATTCAGGGGTGGTCGCGGTCAGGGAGGCAAGACCTCAGGACAGCAGTCCAAGTGAGATGATGCCGGTAGGAGGAATATTTCAAAATTTTCGGGATCGGTGGACCTTCGATCCCTGGGCCCAAAGCCTACTCAAGAATGGACTGGGCTGGAGCTGGTACAGCACTACACCCCCGTGCCCTCGGTTATTCCAACACTCCACCCCCGTTCTGGAGGAGTACATCCAAGAACTGTTGGAGAAAAAAATGATCCGAAGGGTGAAGTCCATCAAATACCAAGGGAGGCTGTTTTGTGTTTCCAAGAAAGACTCGGAAAAACTCAGAGTCATTCTGGACTTGTCGCCACTCAACAAGTTCATAGTGAACTGCAAGTTCAAGATGCTAACACTGCAACACATAAGGACCTTACTGCCCAAGAGGGCATATACCATCTCCATAGTCTTGTCAGACGCCTATTGGCACGTTCCAATCAACCGTCGACTCTCCCTCTACCTAGAGTTCAAGCTACAACGAAGACATTACGCCTTAAGAGCCATGCCATTCGGGCTAAATATAGCTCCAAGGATCTTCACGAAGCTTGCGAGCGTAGCTCTCAAACAATTACGCCTAAAGGGAATTCAGGTGGTAGCCTACCTGGACGACTGGCTGGTGTGGGCAGCATCCAAGACAGAATGCTTGCAAGCTTCTCTGCAGGTGATCCAGTTCCTAGAGTATCTAGGCTTCAAGATCAACAGAAAAAAGTCTCGACTTTCTACATCTCAAAAGTTCCAGTGGTTGGGAATCCACTGGGACCTAATGTCACACCAATTCTCCATCCCGGCGAAGAAAAGGAAGGAGATAGCTGGTTCTGTCAAGAGACTTCTAGATTCCGAAAGGATATCAAGACGCGAACAGGAGAGAGTACTGGGTTCTCTCCAGTTTGCTTCGGTAACAGACCCGGTGCTAAGAGCACAGCTAAAGGATGCAACCGGAGTTTGAAGAAATTATGCATCAAACGTGCAAAGAGATCTGAGAAGACCAGTTCCGCTTCGTCTACGTACTCTTCTCAGGCCTTGGTCCCAAGCAGAACATCTAAAGAAGTCGGTACTTCTTCAGCCACCTCCCCCATCGGTGATGATTCACACAGACGCCTCGAAGGAGGGGTGGGGAGGTCACTCTCATCGGAAAAAGGCCCAAGGGACTTTGTCCAATTTATTCAAGACTTTTCACATAAACTTTCTAGAAGCTATGGCAGTGCTCCTTACCTTAAAGAAAGTCTCCCCGCGTCACTCGATCCACATAAGGTTGGTGCTGGACAGCGAGGTAGTTGTGAGATTCTTGAATCGAAAAGGATCAAGGTCGCCAGACTCTCAACCAGGTGATGTTGGCCATCTTCCGATTGGCGGAAAAGAAGAAGTGGTACCTGTCGGCAGTTCACCTTCAAGGAGTCCGCAATGTGACAGCGGACGCTCTATCCAGGTTCACACCGATAGAGTCGGAATGGTCCCTAGACGCAGGATCATTCTCCTTCATCTTGAGTCAAGTCCCAGAACTGCAGATAGACATCTTTGCGACGAAAGACAACAAGAAGTTGCCCCTGTACGTGTCCCCGTACGAGGACCCCTTAGCGGAAGCAGTGGACGCGATGTCCCTCGACTGGAACAGATGGTCCAGGATTTATCTGTTCCCTCCTCACAACCTTCTGTTGAGGGTCCTCAACAAACTGAGAACCTTCAAGGGGGTAGCGGCAATAGTGGCCCACAAGTGGCCGAACAGCGTGTGGTTCCCCCTGGCATTGGAACTACAGCTGAAGTATCTACTTCTACCAGATCCAGTTCTGACCCAGCGAGTCCAGAAGTCGACTGTCTGCGCTTCATTACAGAAAACCCGGACCCTGCAGCTCATGATTTTCTCTCCCTAGCGGTGAGAAAGCGTTTCGGGATTTCGAAAGCCAGCATAGACTTCCTAGAGGAATATAAGTGCAAATCTACTAGAAGGCAATATGAGTCATCTTGGAGAAAATGGGTGGCCTTTGTCAAGGCAAAGAATCCGCAGGAGATCTCGACGGACTTCTGCTTATCTTTCTTCATCCACCTCCATGGTCAAGGGTTGGCAGCTAACATGATTTCGTCGTGTAAGTCTGCATTGACAAGACCCATTCTATATGCCTTCCAGGTTGACCTCGCTAACGAGATCTTTAATAAAGTTCAGAAAGCCTGCGCTAGGCTCAGACCTTCAGCACCTCCAAAGCCCATTTCATGGTCTTTAGACAAAGTTCTTCATTTCGCTTCTCTGTTGAGCAATGAGGAGTGTGCGTTAAAGGATTTGACCCAAAAAGTTATTTTCCTATTTACACTCGCGTCCGGGGCCAGGGTTAGTGAGATTGTAGCCCTCTCGAGAGAGGCAGGTCGTGTTCAGTTCCTGGATGGGGGAGAACTGAACCTGTTTCCGGATCCTACGTTTCTCGCCAAGAATGAGTTACCCACCAACAGGTGGGGTCCCTGGAGAATCTGCCCTCTGAAAGAAGATGCATCTCTATGTCCAGTAGAATGCCTAAAGGTCTATCTTCGTAGAACTTCAGACTTCAAGGGTGGTCAACTATTCAGGGGAGAAACATCAGGCTCAAATTTATCACTGAATCAACTCAGGGCGAAAATCACATATTTTATTCGCAGAGCGGATCTTGACAGTACACCCGCAGGTCACAATCCGAGGAAAGTTGCCTCATCCTTAAATTTCTTTAATTTTATGGATTTTGAACATCTTCGTTCATACACTGGCTGGAAGTCTTCCAGAGTGTTCTTTTGCCACTATGCGAAGCAAGTGGAGCAACTAAAGAGATCTGTGGAAGCAGTGGGTTGCGTCGTTAACCCTGCTGTTTAACTCTGCGAGGAACAGTGGTTTTAATTGGGACGATTAATTCCAGGGTGAGTGTGTAGTTACATACTGTGCTACAAACTAAGTGAGGGCACTGAGTTGCCCACGTTGACTGTTCCACTTCCAAAGGTGAACCTAGCATAAGTGCAGACATGTGTGCCGAGCGTTTCTAACGCTAATGTGACTGATTAGTAATACAGACTTTTATGACTTTGATACCTCGGTATGTTAAAAGTGGCACTAATGTTTTTCTTTCAGATAAACAAGTTTCTGTTTACTATCATACTTATGCTTAAAGTTTTGGTTATCCTCTTTTTACATATATATATATATATATATATATATATATATATATATATATATATATATATATATATATATATATATATATATATATATATATATATATATATATATATATATATATATATATATATATATATATATATATATATATATATATATATATATATATATATATATATATATATATATATATATATATATATATATATATATATATATATATATATATATATATATATATATATATATATATATATATATATATATATATATATATATATATATATATATATATATATATATATATATATATATATATATATATATATATATATATATATATATATATATATATATATATATATATATATATATATAAATTGTTGTTAACCTGTCTATTTATTGTTTGTCAATAAACTTGTTCTTGAGAACCTTGCGTCTCCTTCACCTGTGTCAATTTATTGGTATAATTGAGCATTCTTTCCATGTATATTTATGTGGGATAATTCTAATAGATTGTTCCTTTATGCAAGCTAATGTTGCATTGGTTTATGCTTTCCCTTAGCGGGAGGACTCCATCCCATAAGGGGACGGTGGGGGATTTACAAGTTTCCTTCTATGCGGATATAAACCTTTGTCCAATACGAGTATTGAGCGGAGAACTGGTCGATATTTCATATTGACGCAGTGGTTCTTCACAAACTATGCTTTACTTAATATAGGGTGAGACCACTATATTGGCTTGCCTGGTATTCATACATAGGTATATGTACTCTTCGCGACTTTTCCAGAGTCTAGTAGGACTCTTCCCTGTAGGGTGCAGGAAGCTCTACCATGGTTTATGGTTAGTTGAAAAGATGTATAACGGTAACATCTTAGGTCTCTAGGTCTAGTCGACCGGGGAAATACCTCCGGGGAGTACGGCATGTTCTGAGAATCCACAGATACAATAATGCTCTGGTACACTTCCATCAGGACGACATGGCTTGAGTCCAAAAAACGGATTTTAAGCGAAGCGAAAAATCTATTTTTGGGTGAGATGGCCATGTCATCCTGATGGACCCGCCCTTCCCTTTCTATGAAAGGGCTTTAGGACCCCTCCCTACATACAGTATCTGTAGCACCTCGTGTATTGCTACAAGGAATACAGGTGGCGCCAGAATCGGCGCAATGCACGCTTACGAAACGGGAGAAGAGAGAGCCTTACGAACGGCTCTCTTTTTTCTTTCTTGTTTTCGTTTTCTTGATAATTGACCCCTTCGAAGTGTTATCTCTGTTCGGGGTGTAGATTGCCATGTGGCGTGTCAAGAATACGTCCTCTGATATTTCGCGATATCCCTGGTAGGGATATTCGCTCCAGGAGTTAGAATTCTGGGTACCTTAAGGTAAATTCTCTGGGAATATCGCCGTAGTTGTAATATACCCTAGGAAGCTACCCTTTAGGAACTTCCATCAGGACGACATGGCCATTTCACCCAAAAATAGATTTTTCGCTTCGCTCAAAATCCGTTTATTATCATTCACACTTCATAAGTAATCTACCGTATTTTAGTAAATGGCAAATCATGTACCAAATTATTATATGTTAAGTTTCTTCAGTATAAACAAATCTTATGTTAATTCACTTATAGTTAGAATACTAGCCAATCTTAATTATTAAAATAAAGTAACTTACAAAATTTGGGATGATGTGCCTCAAATGATGAGGGGTCAGAAAACTGCAGGTCTCCCACTGGAAAGATATTAAGTTTGATGTGAAGGAGTTGCAGAGAGACTATTCATTGTAAGTTTAATTTAAAATATTGATTAAATGCTTTACTTATAAATTTTAACTCTATATATCAGGATATCATTATGAATATCATTAATATAGTGTACTGTATTAATAGAATTAACAGAGAACAATGCATGCATGACAGGATAAAGTAGCCATATTATTATACTTAAATCTGTTGTAAATTCATGTAGGTCATACACAGTATCACTGGGTGTGACACTTAGGTCACAATTTAAAGGAGGATTACATGAATCTGAAATAAATAAGTAAGTATTATACAAAATCACATGAAACACTTTCACTGAAAACAGGCACTAGTAATACTGTATTGTATATGCTAATCAAATTACAGCATAACACTTTAAGGTTTTTATAATCTACTGACATTTTTTGAAAGCAATATTAATGAAGCAAAAATGGAAATGTGCACTGAACTGTACCTCTGCCAGATTTATCAAAAATCCTTTCAAATGTTGCAGTACTGCACTCAGAGTTGTATGGTATTGCTGATGCTGCAGATGTATCATTTGGATTACCTGTGAAAGTGGGAAAGATTTACTAGTATAACTAACATTTTCAGTGCATAATACTGTACTATAAAAATGTATTATAAAACAAATTACAGTATAACACAACATCTTTCTATTATAGCAATAACATATTCATCCCCACCTGCAAGATTTTGATTAGGACATGCATTTTTATTGAGTCTTGAGGAATCCGGAGTCACATAGTTCTTGCAGGAAAAGTGAAGACTGCAAACCCTACAACAGTTGTTTACATATTTTGTACTTTTATCGAGAACACATTTAATATTGGAAACATGTTATTTTCATTAGTAAAATAAATTTTTGAATATACTTACCCGATAATCATGTAGCTGTCAACTCCGTTGCCCGACAGAATTCTACGGAAGGGATACGCCAGCGATCGCTATACAAGAGGGGGGTGTACTCACAAGCGCCACCTGTGGCCAGGTACTGCAGTACTTCTTGTTGACACCACCTCAATTTTTCCTCGGTCCACTGGTTCTATGGGGAGGAAGGGTGGGTCAATTAAATCATGATTATCGGGTAAGTATATTCAAAAATTTATTTTACTAATGAAAATAACATTTTTCAATATTAAACTTACCCGATAATCATGTAGCTGATTCACACCCAGGGAGGTGGGTGAAAACCAGTGTACATGTATATCAAGAAGCTAAGTATCCCGTATTTCATATTATCAGTTATTCAAAATAACAATGAAATTACAAGTACCTGGTAAGGAAGTCGACTTGAGCCATTACTCTGCCTTAAATAAGTTCGTCTTCCTTACTGAGCGCAGCGTTCCTCTTAGGAGGCTGAACAACTCTAAGGTGCTGAAGTATCAAGGGCTGCAACCCATACTAAAGGACCTCATCACAACCTTTAACCTCGGCGCTTCTCAAGAAAGAATTGACCACCCGCCAAATCAACAAGGATGTGGAAGGCTTCTTAGCCGACCGTACAACCCATAAAAAGTATTCAAGAGAAAGGTTAAAAGGTTATGGGATTATGGGAATGTAGTGGCTGAGCCCTCGCCTACTACTGCATTCGTTGCTACGAATGGTCCCAGGGTGTAGCAGTACTCGTAAAGAGACTGGACATCTTTGAGATAGAATGATGCGAACACTGACTTGCTTCTCCAATAGGTTGCATCTATAACACTCTGCAGAGAATGGTTCTGTTTGAAGGCCACTGAAGTAGCCACAGCTCCAACTTCATGTGTCCTTACCTTCAGCAAAGCAAGGTCTTCTTCCTTCAGATGAGAATGTGCTTCCCTAATCAGAAGCCTGAATAGTAAGAAACTGAGTTCTTAGAACTTGGGAAAGAAGGTTTCTTGATAGCACACCATAAGGCTTCTGATTGTCCTCGTAAAGGTTAAGACCTTTTTAGATAGTACCTAAGAGCTCTAACTGGGTAAAGTACTCTCTCCAGTTCATTCCCCACCAAGTTGGACAGGCTTGGGATCTCGAACGACTTAGGCCAAGGACGTGAAGGAAGCTCGTTTAGCAAAAACCGAGCTGCAAGGAACATGTAGCCGTTTCAGATGTGAAAACAATGATCCTGCTGAAGGCGTGGATCTCACTTACTCTTTTAGCTGTTGTCAAGCACACGAGGAAAAGAGTTTTTAATGTGAGGTCCTAAAAAGAGGCTGATTGGAGAGGTTCAAATCTTGATGACATAAGGAACCTTAGGACCACGTCTAGATTCCAGCCTGGAGTGGACAACCGACGTTCCTTTGAGGTCTCAAAAGACCTAGGGAGGTCCTGTAGATCTTTGTTGGTGGAAAGATCCAAGCCTCTGTGGCGGAAAACCGCTGCCAACATACTTCTGTAACCCTTGATCGTAGGAGCTGAAAGGGATCTTACTTTCCTTAGATGTAACAGGAAGTCAGCAATCTGGGTTACAGTGGTACTGGTTGAGGAAACTGCATTGGTCTTGTACCAGCTACGGAAGACTTCCCCTTGAGACTGATAGATTCTGAGGGTGGATGTTCTCCTTGCTCTGGCAAACGCTCTGGCTGCCTCCTTCGAAAAGCCCCTAGCTCTTGAGAGTCTTTCGAAAGTCTGAAGGCAGTCAGACGAAGAGCGTGGAGGTTTGGGTGTACCTTCTTTACGTGAGGTTGACGTAGAAGGTTCACTCCTAGAGGAAGAGTCCTGGGAATGTCGACCAGCCATTGCAGTACCTCTATGAACCATTCTCTCGCGGGCCAGAGCGGAGCCAATCCCCGTCAGCCGTGTCCCTTTGCGAGAGGAGAACTTCTGAAGTACCCTGTTGACAATCTTGAACGGCGGGAATGCATACAGGTCGAGATGGGACCAATCCAGCAGAAAAGCATCCACGTGAACTGCTGCTGGGTCTGGAATCGGAGAACAATACAACAGGAGTCTCTAGGTTATCGAGGTAGCGAACAGATCTATGGTTGGCTGACCCCACAGGGCCCAAAGTCTGCTGCAAACACTCTTGTGAAGGGTCCACTCTGTGGGGATGACCTGACCCTTCCGGCAGAGGCGATCTGCCATGACATTCATACCGCCCTGAATGAACCTCGTTACCAGCGTGAGCTTTCGATCTTTTGACCAGATGAGGAGGTCCCTTGCGATCTAGAACAACTTCCACGAAAGAGTCCCTCCCTGCTTGAAGATGTAAGCCAGGGCTGTGGTGTTGTCAGAGTCCACCTCCACCACCTTGTTAAGCTGGAGGGACTTGAAGTTTAATAAGGCCAGAAGAACCGCTAATAACTCCTTGCAATTGATGTGAAGTGTCCTTTGCTCCTGATTCCATGTTCCCGAGCATTCCTGTCCGTCCAAAGTCGCACCCCAGCCCGTGTCTGATGCGTCCGAGAGGAGACGGCGGTCGGGTTTCTGAACAGCCAAATGTAGACTTCCTTGAGAAGAAAGCTGTTCTTACACCACGCGAGAGAAGACCTCCTCTCTTCGGAAACAGGAACTGAGACCGTCTCTAGCGTCATGTCCTTTATCCAGTGAGCAGCTAGATGATACTGAAGGGGGGGGGAGGTGGAGTCTCCCTAACACGATGAACAGGGCCAGCGATGAAAGTGTCCCTGTTAGACTCATCCACTACCTGACTGAGCATCGGTTCCTTCTCAGCATGCTCTGGATGCATTCTAGGGCTTGGAAGATCCTTGGGGCCGACGGAAAAGCCCGAAAAGCTCGACTCTGAAGATCCATACCCAGGTAGACAATGGTCTGGGATGGGACGAGCTGAGACTCCTCAAAATTGACCAGGAGGCCCAGTTCCTTGGTCAGATCCATAGTCCATCTGAGAATCTCCAGACAGCGACGACTTGTGGGAGCTCTTAAAAGCCAGTCGTCTGACGGAGCCGGACACAAGATCATGGTACTGCTGCACAGTCTGTGAACTGTCAACCATGGGGAAGCGAGGAAGTACAGTGACAACCCGAAGCTGTCTAGACTGTCTGGGTCGTATAGACAACTCCTTATCGGGTTGCTGAGGTTGCCGCACTGCGTCACAACAAGTCACTTCTGCTGGTTGTTGAACGTCTTCCCAGTGACACACTGACTCCGTAAACAAAAAATCCTCTAACAAGGACTAAGCTTGGACTGCATGTCTTGCAACACAGCTCAAGGTCTATGGGAGCAGGTGTGGTAACAGACGGGGTTAGCGACTGAAGTGGAACCATTACCTTCCCTGGAAGCATGTTATGCTTAAATAAAAGTCCATAGGAGGCTACGCAGCTAAAGGCTCCTCTCCAAATGACAGAGTCCTCAAGGGAATATCAGAAGGAGGGAGAAAAGCACTTTCTCATCTACAGGGACCATATCCGAGAAAAGCTAAGTTCTCTCAGTGAGGGTTTCACTGGTGCAAAAGCAGCAGACTAGAAGCCAACGTTATGAAACTGCTTGACAGTCTAGTGAGTTGGCAACAACCAAAGATGTGTGACTGAGAAGCATGCGGTAAGGTATGCAGAGCATGCTGTATGTAGAGCATGCTGTATGCAGAGCATGCTGTATGTAGAGCATGCTGTAAGAGAAGCAGAGCATGTTGCATGGCGTGTAACATTTCTCAGAAATTCCATGACCAGTGCTAGATTGAGTAATATCGCATTACTGTCCATTGAAAGTGCACGTGCCGAGGGAATTGATTTAGACTGTTTTGTTGATGAATTTGATAGCCGGCATGATAATCGTAGAATTAAGCTGCACTAAATATACGATCTATAATCTACTCCACCTCAGGACAGGGAAACTCGCCCTGTTGGCAACACTGCATTACTTCATGCATGCTTGCATGGGGTTTTAATATCAACATAATATTAACATTACATTCATAACTCATGATTCATTTTTGTTTTGAAGATATTTTGCCATATTTGCGATTTGTTAAAAATATATTGCAAGGAATACATATATATTTTTTTATTTAAGTAATACGAATAATCTCCATTATCATAATGTTTGTGTAGGCATACATGTATATGATTACAAATGCAAGTTATGAAAGTAATGAGGTGGTATTATTGTCATTTGTTATTTCAAAGTTGAATGGGAAGAGGCTCAAGTTGAGGAGAAAGTGGCAGATGCATGCGTTGAGGTGGCTGACTCATAGCATGAGGTTCCTGCCTCAAGAGTTGCGCTTGCCTCAAGGGTTGAGGTGGCTGCGCAGAGAGAGGCTCTTGACTCACGAGTTGAGGTTCTTGAGGTGTGAGCTGCGAGAGTTGAGGTAGCGGCTGCGCAGAACGCAGTTCCTGTCTCACGAGTTGAGGTTCCTGAGGAGCTAGCCTCAAGAGTTGAGGCTCTCGCCTTGAGGAAAGTTGAGGTAGCAGCTGCGAGAGCTGAGGTGGCTGCCTCAAGGATGGTAGAGGTTGTCGTACCTCAAAAGGTTGTAGCCTCAAAGATGGTCTAACTGCAAGAAAATCTTGCCTCAAGGCATAAGACTCCTGCTCCCATTGTTGAGGTTGCCTTAAGGAAGGTTAAGGTTGCTGCACAACGCTGGTAACTGGCAACTCCGAACGCGGTAAGGTAGCTTGAGGAACCTCAACTTCGTACGCCTGGCAGACTGGACTGCGGTGAGGCGGAGCGCTCGCAGGAGGAGGTGTAACCTTCTCAGCCTGAAACTCACGCATTAAGACCGCAAGCTGCGACTGCATGGACTGCAGCAAAGTCATCTTGGGATCAACAGACGATAAGGTCTGTTGAGGCAAAGCCTTAACAGAAGATAAGGTCTGTTGAGGCATCGCCTTACCTCTCTTAGGAGGTGTGCAGTCACCTGATGACTGCGGAGAGTCAGAGCTAACCCAATGACTGCATCCGGGTTGTTGAACTCTAGAGGTCTGGACTTTACGTTTAAGAGGTCTTGAGACCTGAGTCCAGCGTTTTCTCCCCGAAATTTCTTCTGCAGACGAGCAAAATAAGGGCTCAATCGTCTGCGGGTGGGAGTGACGGTCTCTGTAAGACACGCCCGCAACCACCGAGGATACTTCTGTGCGCCGATCAAGGCCTGCCGAACCCTTTTGCCCTTCGACATTGCTTCTCCCCTGGGCTTGGGAGCTTGCAAGAGGTCCCGGACTGGGAGGACGACTGGCACGCACAGAAGTACCCTCACGCACAACACTGACACACTTTGCGCTAATCACTTATCACTTTTGATTTCCTGTTTGCACTTATTTCACTGAACTCGAAACTTTAAGTGGTTTGTACCTGAAACACGCAATTCTATCCTTCCTTAAAAGTTAGTAATTGCGAAAACAGAATTACAATGTAACAGAAAAATCTAATGAAAGATAAATAATTCAGTGGCTGGAAAGAGACTAAACACTAGATCAAATAAACTACGTTTAAAATCTCTCACCGCATAAAGCTTGAGAACAAGAATAAAACTCTAGAAACGTTTACCTTCTTCCCCTAAAGAGACTAGGGAGAAGAGCAAAAACGATAACAACGTTAATCGTTTGAACGAAACGTTTATACAGCTCTCTCTCCCTCCGTCTCTATCTCTCTCTCTCTCTCTCTCTTGACTTAGAACCTGAGAGAAGAGCCCAATCATATATATCGTTAAAACATATTATTGTTAAAGGAAATATTTCCCAAATAAAAAGTTCCTTTATTAGAACTAAAACCATTAAGCTAAGAAAGAATGAACAAAACGCTAGAAACGGTTACTCTTACTGCAACGTGACACCGTGAAAATTCTCTCTCTATCGTAACGATAGAGCGCAAGTTGAACTTTCTGAACGTCAACAACTGCAGAGACAAAACAAAACGTTAGTTCAACTTTGAAAACAGTACGAGACTATCAAAGAAATTCTTTCAAAAACCTTAAAATAGCATAATATGTTAACAGGTAAAACCGAAATGACGGGCTCAATGTTAATTAACTTCGGTACCAATAAAAGACCGCCTACTATTAGGAAAGGTCGAATATAAACAAATATAAAAATTAATTTTAATAAGTTTATAATAAAAGGAAGTTAATCGAAGAGGCCTATAAAAGGCGGAGAGATAAAAAATAAATCTATAACTTTTGTTAAGCAAAATTAAGAAAGAGAGTCTATACTCTCTTAGACACCAACACTTCCGTCTAAGGGAAGGGTCGGCCATTTAATGGTGAAAGAGAGTTCATACTCTCTTCGTCACCATAAATAATCAAATTAATTCCAAAAGCTAGCTAAGCTAATAATAAAACTTCCTGAATAGCGAAAGCTGAAATCTTAGAGCAATACTTCACCAAAAACCGTGAACAAGACTCCAAAATTATAAGCGTATCCATGAACGTCTTGCCGGAAGCACGACAGAGGAAAAATTGAGGTGGTGTCAACAAGAAGTACTGCAGTACCTGGCCACAGGTGGCGCTTGTGAGTACACCCCCCTCTTGTATAGCGATCGCTGGCGTATCCCTTCCGTAGAATTCTGTCGGGCAACGGAGTTGACAGCTACATGATTATCGGGTAAGTTTAATATTGAAAATTTAATCCACTGTAGGCATCTGCAAATACAGACATAGATACTATGAAGCAGGGTGGCAATTCATCATTTGTCATTTGAGGGAAGTTGAAATCCATGTCTAAGGGAAGTTAAAATATACAGTATTTCTTAATAATTCTATATCTGATATTTAGGTACTTACTGTATTCCTAAAATATTGTATACTGTACATAAAACAATACATATGTGTCAGAAAAATCTAAGAACTTAGAGGAATGAATACAGTTTATTATATATTATGATTATCTATTAAGCTCTTGATCAATTCAAAACCTATTCATAACAATTTATTAAAATCTCATAGCCCAATTGTGGGAGTTCTCAAAAATGTTATTTTTATTAGTAAAATAAATTTTTGAATATACTTACCCGATAATCATGTAGCTGTCAACTCCGTTGCCCGACAGAATTCTATGGAGGGATACGCCAGCTATCACAATACTAGAAGGGGGTGTACTTACCAGCGCCACCTGTGGCCAGGTACTATAGTACTTCTTGTTGACACCTCCTCAATTTTTCCTCGGTCCACTGGTTCTCTATGGGGAGGAAGGGAGGGTCGATTAAATCATGATTATCGGGTAAGTATATTCAAAAATTTATTTTACTTATAAAAATAACATTTTTCAATATTAAACTTACCCGATAATCATGTAGCTGATTCACACCCAGGGGGGTGGGTGAAAACCAGTGTACAAGATTAAAGGATAGCTAAGTATCCCATATTTCATATAACAGTTATCTCAAATAACAATGAAATAATAAGTACCTGGTAAGGAAGTCGAATTGAACCGTTACTCTGCCTCTTTTTTAAGTTCGTCTTCCTTACTGAGCGCAGCGTTCCTCTTGGAGGCTGAATCAACTCAAAGGTGCTAAAGTATATAGGGTTGCAACCCCTACTAAAGGACCTCTACACAACCTCTAACCCAGGCGCTTCTCAAGAATGAATAGACCACCCGCCAAATCAAAAGGATGCGGAAGGCTTCTTAGCCTACCGTAACAACCATAAAAACAACAATAAAAGCATTCAAGAGAAAGGTTAAAAAAGGTTATGGGATTAAGGGAATGTAGTGGCTGAGCCCTCACCTACTACTGCACTCGCTGCTACGAATGGTCCCAGGGTGTAGCAGTTCTCGTAAAGAGACTGGACATCTTTAAGATAAAATGATGCAAACACTGACTTGCTCCTCCAATAGGTTGCATCCATTATGCTCTGCAGAGAACGGTTTTTATTAAAGGCCATCGAAGTAGCTACGGCTCTTACTTCGTGGGTCCTTACCTTCAGCAATGCAAGGTCTTCCTCCTTTAAGTGAGAATGGGCTTCTCTAATCAGAAGCCTTATATAATACGAAACCCCGTTCTTGGACATGGGCCTCGACGGTTTCTTGATGGCACACCATAAGGCTTTTGACTGTCCTCGAATAGGTTTAGACCTCTTAAGATAATACTTGAGAGCTCTGACAGGGCAAAGAACTCTCTCTAGTTCGTTACCTACCATGTTGGAGAGGCTAGGTATTTCAAACGATCTAGGCCAAGGACGTGAAGGAAGTTCGTTCTTTGCTAGGAATCCGAGCTGAAAAGAACATGTTGCAGATTCGGTCGTGAAACCAATGTTCTTGCTGAAGGCATGAACCTCACTGACTTTCTTAGCTGTTGCAAGGCAGACGAGAAAAAGAGTCTTGAGGGTAAGGTCCTTGAAGGAAGCTGACTGGAGAGGTTCGAACCTAGGTGACATAAGGAACCTTAAGACTACGTCTAGGTTCCAGCCTGGAGTGGATAGACGACGCTCTTTAGACGTCTCAAAAGACTTAAGGATGTCTTGAAGGTCCTTGTTGGAAGAAAGGTCCAAACCTCTGTGGCGGAGAACTGAAGCCAACATACTCCTATACCCTTTAATCGTAGGGGCTGAAAGGGATCTCTCATTCCTAAGATGTAAAAGGAAGTCAGCTATTTGGGTCACAGAGGTATTGGTAGAGGATACTGAATTGGCTCTACACCAGCTCCGGAAGACTTCCCACTTAGATTGGTAGACTCTATGAGTGGAAACCCTTCTTGCTCTGGCAATCGCACTGGCTGCCTCCTTCGAAAAGCCTCTAGCTCTAGCGAATCTTTCGACAGTCTGAAGGCAGTCAGCCGAAGAGCGTGGAGGTTTGGGTGCAACCTGTCTACGTGAGGTTGACGTAGAAGGTCCACTCTTAGAGGTAGAGTCCTGGGGATGTCGACTAGCCATTGAAGTACCTCTGTGAACCATTCTCTTGCAGGCCAAAGGGGAGCAACCAGCGTCAGCCGTGTCCCTTCGTGCGAGATGAATTTCTGCAGAACTTTGTTTATTATCTTGAACGGTGGGAATGCGTAAAGGTCGAGATGGGACCAGTTCAGTAGAAAAGCATCCACATGAACTGCTGCAGGGTCTGGAACTGGGGAACAGTACAGCGGAAGTCTCTTGGTTATGGAGGTGGCAAACAGATCTATGGTAGGTTGACCCCACAAGGTCCAAAGTCTGTTGCACACACTCTTGTGGAGGGTCCATTCCGTGGGAATGACCTGATTCCTTCTGCTTAGGCGATCTGCTGAGACGTTCATATTGCCCTGAATGAACCTCGTGACCAAAGTGAGGTTTAGACCTCTTGACCAAATGAGGAGGTCCCTTGCGATCTCGTATAGGCTCCTCGAATGGGTCCCTCCTTGCTTGGAGATGTAAGCCAAGGCTGTGGTGTTGTCTGAGTTCACCTCCACCACTTTGCCTAGCAGGAGGGACTTGAAGTTCAGCAGGGCTAAATGAACTGCTAGTAGCTCCTTGCAGTTGATGTGGAGCATTCCCTGTTCCTTGTTCCACGTTCCCAAGCATTCCCGTCCGTTCAAGGTCGCACCCCAGCCCGAGTCCGATGCATCTGAGAAGAGATGAAGATTGGGGGTCTGAATAGCCAACGATAGGCCCTCCCTGAGAAGGAGATTGTTCTTCCACCACAAGAGAGTGGTCTTCATCTCTTGGGTGACTGGGATAGAGACTGCTTCGAGAGTCAAACCCTTGTCCCAATGAGCTGCAAGATGGAATTGAAGAGGGCGGAGGTGGAGTCTCCCTAGCTCGACGAACAGAGCCAGTGATGAAAGGGTCCCTGTGAGACTCATCCACTGTCTCACCGAGCAACTGCTCCTCTTCAGCATGCTCATGATGCACTCTAGGGCTTGGCTTATCCTGGGGGCCGATGGAAAAGCCCGAAAATCCTGACTCCGAATCTCCATTCCCAGGTACACAATGGATTGGGAGGGAATGAGCTGAGACTTTTCTATGTTGACTAACAGACCCAGTTCTCTGATTAAGTCCAAAGTCCAGTTGAGACTCTCCAGACAGCGACGACTCGTGGAGGCTCTCAACAGCCAGTCGTCTAAGTAGAGGGAGGCTCTGATGTCCGATAAGTGGAGGAATTTTGCTATATTCCTCATCAGATGCGTGAACACCATAGGAGCTGTGCTTAGGCCAAAACACAGGGCTTGGAATTGGTAGACAACCTTTCCAAAAACGAATCTCAGGAAAGGTTGGGAGTCTGGATGAATAGGAACGTGAAAGTAGGCATCTTTCAAGTCCAACGAGACCATCCAGTCCTCCTGCCTGACCGCTGCTAGGACCGACTTCGTCGTCTCCATCGTGAACGTCTGCTTGGTGACATACGCGTTGAGCGCGCTGACGTCCAGCACCGGTCTCCAACCTCCTGTCTTCTTGGCCACTAGAAAGAGACGGTTGTAGAAGCCCGGGGATTGATGGTCCCGGACTATAACCACTGCCTTCTTCTGCACAAGTAGCGACACCTCCTGGTGCAACGCTAGCCTCTTGTCCTCTTCTTTGTAGTTGGGAGAGAGGTTGATGGGAGATGTGGTCAGAGGTGGTTTGAGGCAGAATGGAATCCTGTAACCCTCCCTCAGCCAACTGACAGACTGGGCGTCTGCACCTCTCTTTTCCCAGGCTTGCCAGAAGCTCTTGAGTCTGGCTCCTACTGCTGTCTGGAGATGCGGAGAGTCAGTTTTTCCCTTTAGAGGCCTTGGAGCCTTTCCTAGACTTGCTCCTGGAAGAGTCTGAACGGGAGCTTCCTCGGCTGGGGGCTCTACCACGAAAGGGCGGTATGAACCTCGTAGCAGGGGTATCAGCCACTGGGGTGCGATAAGTCCTGGGGACTGAGGTAGCAACCTTAGACTTACGAGCCGATGAGGCTACAAGATCATGTGTGTCCTTTTGTATCAGGGCAGCAGACAAGTCCTTAACCAGCTCTTCGGGGAAGAGGAACTTCGAGAGCGGAGCGAAAAGGAGTTGTGACCTTTGACAAGGTGTAATGCTGGAGGAAAGGAAGGTACACAGCTGTTCCCTTTTCTTCAGAACCCCTGATACAAACATCGACGCAAGCTCACCAGATCCATCTCTAATGGCCTTATCCATGCAGGACATTAATAGCATGGCAGAATCCTTGTCCGCATGGGAGGTCTTCTTGCTGAGGGCCCCCAGGCACCAGTCTAGAAAGTTGAACATCTCAAATGCTCTAAATACACCCTTCAGGAAGTGATCAAGGTCTGAGAAGGTCCAGCAAACCTTAGAACGCCTCATTGCAGTTCTCCGAGGCGAGTCTACCAGACTTGAGAAGTCAGCCTGGGCAGAGGCAGGTACTCCCAAGCCTGGTTCCTCTCCTGTGGCATACCAAACGCTCGCTTTCGAAGTGAGCTTAGTCGGAGGAAACATGAAAGAAGTTTTGCCAAGGTGTTGCTTAGTCTGCAGCCACTCCCCTAAGATCCTTAACGCTCTCTTAGAGGACCTTGCTAGGACTAGCTTAGTATAGGTGGACTTAGCTGGCTGCATGCCCAGCGAAAACTCAGATGGTGGAGAGCGGGGAATAGCAGAGACAAAGTGGTCTGGGTAAACCTCCCTAAGCAGAGCCAAGACCTTACGAAAGTCAATAGACTGTGGAGAAGGCTTGGATTCATCCACGTCTGACGAGGGATCCAGGTGTGCCGCCTCATCATCAGACGCCTCATCACCAGAGTGTAGCGAAGAGATCGGACAAGTATGCTGAACAGCAGAGTCAGAACGAGCAGGAACAACAATATTAGTGGTTTCCTCTTCAGGAATCTGTTGAGGGAAAACCTGAGGCTCAGACTGCAAAGGCTGAACAAAAGACGAAGCAGAAGGAAGGCGCATGGGTGGAGGAGGCTGACTCCTGGCATGAGTGGCTGAACCCAAGGGTTGCGCTTGCTGAGCGGTTGGCGGAAGCGGAGTAGCAAGTTCCTGTTCCTGCGGTGTGAGCGGAGCGCGATGAGGCAGAGGCTGCGCAGAACGTGGTAAATGTCTCGCAAGCTGAGGCTCCTGAGGCGCAAGGCTAAGGTGTAGTGGTGCTTGCCTTGTGGAGGGTTGAGCTCGCTGCAGCGAGAGCTGAGGAGACTGACTCATGGACGGGAGAGGTTGTTGTACCTCAACCGAGTGTTGCATCACTGGTGGAGCAGCAAGTGGAAGCGGAGGAAGAGAGGTATAATCCTCCTGATCCCATTGTAGAGGTTGCCTTAAGGAAGGCGGAGGCTGTACACCACTGGGAACAGCAAACTCAGAACGTGGCTCAACATCGTACGCCTGGCAGGTGGTACTGCGATCAGGCGGAGCGAGCGCAGGCGGAGAGAGTGCAGGCGGAGGCGGAGGCGCAACATTCTCAGCCCGACACTCACGCATCAAATCCGAAAGCTGTGCTTGCATGGACTGTAGTAGAGTCCACTTGGGGTCGGTAGAAACTACAGTAGGCTGAGGTAAAGCCTTAACAGTAGAGCTCTGTTGTGGCAGAACCTTACTCCTCTTGGGCGGAGTGCAGTCGACTGATGACTGCGGCGAGTCAGAGCTGAGCCAATGACTGCAGCCCGGCTGAGCACTCGCGGACTGGACTCTGCGTTTGAGTGGTCTAGAGACCTGAGTCCAGCGTTTCTTCCCTGACAATTGATCAGCGGACGAGAAAAAGACGGGCTCAATCGTCTGCAGGTGGGAGTGACGGTCTCTGGAAGACACGCCCGCAACCACCGAGGATACTTTTGTGCGCCGATCAAGGCCTGCCGAACCCTTTTGCCCTTCGACATTGCTTCTCCCCTGGGCTTGGGAGCTTGCAAGAGGTCCCGGACTGGGAGGACGACTGGCACGCACAGAAGTATCCTCACGCACCACACTGACACTGACACTAGCACTTGGCACTGCACTGACACTAGCACTCGTCACAGCACTGGCACTAATTCCACCCACTGCACTCTTGACCTTAAGTTCCTTGACTTCGGCCATAAGAGACTTATGATCACTTACCACTGACTCTACTTTATCGCCTAAGGCCTGAATAGCACGCAAAACAACAGACATATCAGGCTGAGGGCAAATAGTAGGTTCGGGGGTAGCCACTACAGGGGTAGGAAAAGGTAGGGGATCATGAGGTGAGGAAAAAAGTGAAGAGTGAGAAGAACTCCTCCTAACTCTACCTCTCTCTAACTTAGTTGAATATTTCAAAAGACGGACAAATTCAAGTTCCGAAAGTCCGGCGCATTCCTCACATCGATTTTCTAACTGACAGGGCCTGTCCCTACAGTCAGAACAAGCGGTGTGAGGATCTACCGAGGCCTTCGGAATACGCCTATTACAAGACCTACATCGTCTATGGGTGGGGGCTTGCGAAATGTCAGACATCTTGAATCCAAAGAGTTAGCCAAGGGGGGTTCCAAAATCAAGCAAAAGATCGTTAACCGTTAATCAGGACTATATAAAAGCTATCTAAGCTAATATAAGAAGGTTTCCAGTAAAGCGACAGCCGAAATCTGAGAGAATACTTCACCAATTAGCCGTGAAAATACTCGAAGATCATAAGCGTATCCCAGAACGTCTTGCCGGAAGCACGACAGAGGAAAAATTGAGGAGGTGTCAACAAGAAGTACTATAGTACCTGGCCACAGGTGGCGCTGGTAAGTACACCCCCTTCTAGTATTGTGATAGCTGGCGTATCCCTCCATAGAATTCTGTCGGGCAACGGAGTTGACAGCTACATGATTATTGGGTAAGTTTAATATTGAAAAAGGCATATTCAATTGGCACCCTTTTATGAAGGTAATATAACCAACACTTCTGCCTGGTATTTTCTAGTAAAATGCCATTTCTGCAAGAAGCATGTACATTCCTAAAAAAAATTTGAAACAATTATTCTAATTGACTTGAATCATGTCTCTTTTTGCATCATGTATAGTACAAGCAAATATCATAGGTTTTCACAACTTGTTTTGCCAATTTATTACTACTGTATTACTGCGTACATTTGCTGCCAAATGGTAAATTTACTTTGGAATACTATATGGGGTGTTGGTACCAATTACAAGATTTCATTTTAAAAATTGAACAATTATGAGCATATAATGCAGAAACATACATGAAACGGTAAGAATGGATTTTTTGGGAGCAGATATGCTGGTTTGAATGTAAATTTTTTTTTGAATGCTATTATCCATACATATAGGGAAATTCAATCATGGATTAAGAGGTTAGTGAACTTGAAATAAAAAAAAAAAAACACACACTAATTTAACTAACCTACAGTACTTATGCTCTCCCATATAAATGTTCCCACAAGATCCATCCTTCCTGATGAAACAACTTTGGTTTGCTAAATAGTTGCTTATTAATTAAAATTTAAGGTAAACATTTATAACTACAACCCAAGGGTAAGCTGCTGAGAATATAACATGACTAAAGTATATACTGTATACAGTATATCAAAGTTACTGTGAGTAGCCTATCTGGAAAAGGCATGGAGACCCAATATTTATTAATTGTATGACAGTGATAGGAATTGTTATGTTTATTTCATATTTCTAGAGATTTTCAAGATATGTAAATGTAACTTTTAAGTTATTTATTTGAAATACAATTGACGCCTCTAAATGACAAGAAAATATAGTTTTTCTAGTTGATTTTGATATGTTTTGCAAGATAGCTTCATTTCCATTGCAATTTACTGTTGACATGGTTAAGTAACTGTTGGCGTGGTTATGGTACAGCTGATATGGTTAGGTTTACTGTTGACATGATTAGGCTACTGATGTACACTACCAGGAAGGTTACGTTGGTTGTTGGGGTTACTAATGGCAAGAATATTTCTGGTATTATTTTAGTTATGGACATTGATAAGGTAACCTAGTTCTTATACAAATCAAGAAAAACGTTAGGTTAGGTTAGTGCACAACTACAATGTGACGTGCAATAACTGGTCATATAGTGCATTTGTATGCCATTTTCTCATGTAAAATTCTTGGCTCGGGTTTTCCCATTTCCAGTGTTTTTATGTATTTCAAGTTCAGTGCATACCTGTATACCTGTCCATTTTTATATGTTTGAGTGTTATATTTGCTTTTTTTTTACACCACTTTGCCCTGTTTTTACCAACTTTGTCTCCCCCACCCAAAACCCCGCTTCCCAAGGAGGTTCCCCAGATTGTTATCTACAGGGGGAGGGGTGGTGGGAGGATAAGTATTCATTTGTGATGGAAATAAACCTCAAAATCATTCAAATCACATCATAATACAACAGAAATACCTATATTTTATGTTGAAAGCAATTAATGTTCATAAGTAAAAAAATACCATATTTTTTCTAGTCGAAAATCACATGTAAATATATTTTCTTTCCGCTTAGAGGCGTCCACTGTATTGTAAATATTTTCCAATATTTATTTCGGACTAACACTGCACCGACATTCAATTTTGCTTTGGTCTATTTTATTTCTTCATTTTCTACAAAAGTCATCATGTACTTTGTAACAGATGTAATAAATTTATTACCTTTCTTTATTCTGAGGAAAAGCATGAAAAATCAGATGGGGAAAATCATTTTTTCGTCCTGTTGCAAACCACACATGGGTGATGATGGCTACGTCCACTCATGATTGAAATTTAATGGCCCGCTTTGTAAACAAACAGACGATTTAGGCAGGTGCAATGCTACCGCCATCTTCATTTCATGCCCGGTACTAAATTGTATGCGGCCGATGCGGCTGTGGATTGAGCATCCCATCTTTCGTGTATTGTCTTTGACTGACGTAAAGCAGGTGAAACTCATTTTCTATAGACCTTGGTGAAACTGACCGGCCGAACCCTTTGTCATAGCGCTCAGGTGCTCGCCACGTCAACACCTCCTTCCTCGCTCGAGATAGCAGCTAACAGGAACCTTTCACGGTTTCTTGCTTTCCTTTCGCCCTTGGATTACCCTTCATACTCAAGTGAGAAGCCAACGTAGTCCAGTGAATGTGTGCACATTTTTGCGCCTGTGAGAACCGAACAATAAGTGTTTTCAGTTCCGAAAATATCAGCGTAATATTGCGTTTATTATCTCCGTTCTCATAATCACGTAACCAAGTGATGTATGCACGATTTTGCTCCTCTGAAAATAGAACAATAAGTGTATTCACAGTCCTTTCTCCCGAAAATATCGGCGTTAAATCGTGCTAACTATTCCAGTGCTTATAGTCACGTAACCAAGTGAACGTGTGCACATTTTTGCACCTGTGAGAACCGTACAATAAGTGTATTGACAGTCCTTTCCTCCCGAAAATATCGGCGCAATTCGGGACTTTCATTTCAGTAATTTTAGCTGCTTCCCCCATAGTTTTTTTTAAAACAATTCAAGGAGAAAGATTACGTTTCCCCACAGTTTACCAAAAACTGCATTGGCCACCGAAGAACCAAAAAAGAAGTGTTTTTAGTATTTCTCTCTCGATTTTTGACGAAAATACGGAATTTCTCAGCGACCTCGGTTTGTTTCCTAAAAAAAAAATATTCGGAAATACTTAAAATAGATGACTCATTTTTTCCAAAATTATGTACACTGCAATGCTCTCTGAAGGCAACAGTGAACTATCCCAGTGACTGCCTATCTGATCTAACGAATCTAACACCGAACTATGACTAAGTAAGTGATTCTCACGGCCGGAAAACACAAAGTCTAAGGGTTTAAAATCGAGATTTTCGGAACTCGCACTCAATATTTAACTTTTATTTATTTAATTTTGTTTTTTTCTACTACGACACCATACACAACAGTTAACCAGTGGAAAGTACTCTCAACCTGGAAAGGAATCAGTATCAATATAGCCCCTCAAGGACAACACAGAACAGTTTTTTACTCCAGTGCTTTTCTTGGAACAACCCATAAACCAGTGTCTCAATGAGGACTTTTTCAACCCAAACTTTTTTTTTTTTTTTTTTTTTTTTTGTTCTCTTGGATTAGACAAATGCCCATCCAACCAGCCCAACCTAGTGGACTGTTGCCCTATGCCATCTGACTGTAAGTGAACCTAGACACCTGCCCAGTGATTTAACGTACAACAGACTCTAATCAGCCATCTTTGGGGTCTGTACTACTAGTGATTTGTGTTAAGTCTCATTACCCTTGCTACCCTAGCAATGGCTGATGATGGTGCCCAGACCCCTTCTGTAAGGGGCAATAAGAGGAAGAGTGGCGACGCTATCTCCCCAAATGGTGGGGACTCTAATAGAATGAGAAGAGACTCCCATACCAGTGAGAGAGAATCTAAAGCCAGAGCTTTGAACATTGAACACCTCCACCTTGACCTCTCGCAATCCGAAGCGGGCTCCCCTGACCAGGTACCAAAAATGGATGAAATAGAAGATGGACCAGAAATAAATAAAACTTCAGCAACCCCTCAACAGGAAACGGCTGAATTCCCCCCCCCCCCAGTCAGGCCTAAGTTAGTAACACCGTCTACAACTAAACTCAACACAAGCAGAAAAGAGAGTGTACGGCAGGTATAAGTCAGGACACAAAGGAATAAGAGGCCCACAGAGCACATGACAGGGAATGTCTCAGGTAAACAACAACAACCAACAATTACGTCCCTAGCTGATCTCCCCAGATTCAGAGTCTCTAGGAATAGACTAATGATGGGGATTGCATCCTGTTTCCCAAGAATGTTGAAACAGTAGTTACATTTAGGAGCAGTCGCCACTTTATAGAACTCGACCCTCTTACAGAAGGCGGAAAATCAATTTGTACAGATACCCCTTGCATCTTGACCTAGATATCTTAGGAAGACATCTGGGCATTTCAGAAGTTTCTCGCAAGCAGTACAAGAAGAACAAGCAGAGGTTTGATACCACCTCGGTAGTATGCACCTTTACAGGCCCCTCTACACCCAAATTTCTAGATCTAGATCATTAAGGCAAAAAAAAAAAAAGCTGCAGACTATCTTTTGCCGCCCACAAGATGTTTTAATTGCTAGAGTGCTGGGCACCACCGGGAACAGTGCCAAGCAGATGTTAAATGTGGGGTAGGCTCCGAGAAACACCCTATTGAAGACTGGCTTGAAAATCACGCCAAAAATGAGCCAACCATAGCCAAGTGCCCCAACTGCTCCGCCGGACATCACGTCTGGAATAAACGCGGCCCAGCTTTTATCAAAATGCTAAGTGGAAGGGGCACCCCAGCCTTATCACGGACTCGAATTAATACTTCCCACCCATCCCAAACCTACCATCCTCCACAGTCACGTCATCAATCCTATGCTGGAGCTGCCAAATCAACTATCCGCCCCTCGCTCCTCCTCTCCCCAGCAAGCTCAGACCCCACCCCCTCCCAATCTTCACAGCAGGTCACTCCACCTGAACCAGATATCACCCCCCTCCCTCTTCTTCCTGTCCAAGCACCTCCTCGGTCTCTTCAAGCTCGACCAAGCCTGTTCCTGTGGTACAGCACTCTGCTACCTCCTTGCCCATACCTCATCACTCAGCAAACAAAATACCCAAAAGTAAACTACAAATGGAACCCAGTCAAAGCCTCCTTCCCAAGTCCGATCTCTTACCTTGCTGATCTTGCATTCATAAATTGCAAGAAATCACCTTAATCCTCCATTCGGTCCTTCATGGAACCCTCAGGCTCTCCCCAAACTACACACGCATTATTGAAAACCTGATTAAGGACCTAACCCTCTACCATGGATCCTTACAACAGTGAAAGTTCAGACTGTGAGGTCGACCTACACACATATGAGGCCAGTGATGGACTCAAAATAATGCAGTGGAACATTGCAGGAGTTTGCAGCAAGTATGCACTCATGCAATCTCAGACTGCCACCTTCAAGCCAAATGTGGTCCTCTTACAGGAGACATTGCTTAAGGAAAACACACGCCTCTCCTACAAAGGATACACAATCCACAAAAACTCCTCACACAGATACCACACGGGGACTACTCACACTAGTCAAGGACACAATACAGTCCACAAGGCTACCGACCATACAGTGCGGAGAAGCTGAACTGCTCAGTATGGAAATCAGACTGGCCCAAAAAACACTCACCCTACACAACATATATAAAGGCCCAACATAGTCTCTAGAAGCTGAAAAGTTTTTTGCTTCCATATCTGGTTCCAACGCCATCCTAGCGGGTGATCTAAATGATCACCACCCTTTTCTACACTCTCAAAGTACAAACCCCACGGAGAGGCACCTATACTCCCTCGTTCAGGATTTCCTAAACGTTGCCTTTCTAAACAGACTACCTGCCAGTACCCACATTGCTTGAGGCTCCCTAGATTTAATGTTCATCCCAAGAGCCCTCCACAGCACTGCCTCCTGGATATTACACCTGTCCCTCGCCAGTGACCACTTCGCCATCCTCGCCACATTACCAACCCCTAAACTCCCACCAATCCCACCCCTCCCCTCAAGATGGAATCCTGATTTTGCCAATTGGGACATCTTTGAAAGACAAATGACAACATGGGCACTACAGCTCGCAGAAAACCCGTCAGAGGAACCCAACCTTCCTTCTTACGGAATTTACAAAAAAATCCCCCTGGCTGTGGATGCTTCCATGCCCAGGAAGAGCAGACACCCACAACACAATCATAAGGACACAAGATATTACTGCCCGCGCATAAAAGAAATGAACAAACGCATAAACAGGACACGGACAGTTTTCAGATGGCACAGGACTGATGGGCTATGCCGTCTCCTGAGGGAACTCATAGCCAAAGCAGTTCAAGTTGCCAGCGAAGTCAAAAGGGAAAAATGGCTCCAATGGTGCAACCAAATATCACAACAAACGTCTCTCAAAGCCATTTGGGCCTGGTTATAACAAGGTTTCAGGATCCAAAAGCCACCAAACTAAGCCCACCCATCCTCAACCACATCAAGAAGCCATGAGCATAGCTCAAACTTTTGTAAATCAGACCAGATCAACTATCCTATGCCCAGCTATGCAGGCCAGGCAGGAACACCCCCCCCCCCCCCAAGATGGCAGGTGCAATACAAGGATACCTGGCATCTTAAGGTCCTTATTTAGTATATGATTTTGAGTCCCATCTTATTTCTAAACGCTCTGGTGCCCGTGTCTGACGTCCACTACGTTGTACGGGTAAGGCAACTGATAACCGAGTATCAGGCTTAGGTGATGTTGCAGGTGATCTACGATCTCCATATCCTGAAGCTTCGCTACCCAACACCGAGATAGGTGGAGAAATAATGTCTCCTGGCAAGAAAGGGTGATGAGGTCGTAGGAACCTCCGATTTCTCCAATAGATGCGCCCACTCCCAGTCTTCACGAGGTAATCCCTCCTCGTGCCAATTCCGACCACAACTCTTGGTTTATCCCATCGCTTTGTCTTAGGGTCTTGTAAATCCACGTACATACCAAGGTTCAGCTTAGAGAGTGGTCTAGCAGTGGCATCATACCGTTCCTTTGCCTGCTGCCGAAGGTACTTAGCCTGTATGTCACATTTGTCAGCTGTACGTTGCCATTCCTTTGCAAATGAATGATGATGAGCCGGAATCCTGGAACGCAAAGGATGTCCAAACAAGATTTGCGCTGGAGATCTACCGTCCGCCCGTGGAGTATTCCTAAGCTCAAGAAGCCCTCTTGCGAACTCATCCTCATCCAGCTTGCCATTTCCTGTGGTCGTCAAAATCAACTTCTTGATAATCTTCACGGTAGCTTCGGCATGACCATTTGCTTTTGGATTATAGGGCGATGTCACGCGGTGTTCCACCCCCCATCGAGCAAGGAAACGCCACAATGTTGATGAAGCGAACTGCGGTCCTCCATCCGTTTTCAGTACTACAGGCACACCAGTGTCTGAAAAAATTGGCCTCGACAAACTAATTAGTTGAGCTGCAAAAGCTGATCCATTGCACGAAGATACATACGGCCAACCTAACAGGCGATCAACGTATACAAGAAATGTCTTACCAGAGATATGAAAATAATCAGCAGACACGGACTCAAATACTCTGCTTGGCAAGTCTTCCTGCATCAAAGGCTCATTCCGCTGACTTGGTAGCAGCTCTCGGCAGCGAGAACAAGACGTCACTATGTTCTCAATGTCCCTGTCAATCCCTGGCCAGTATATAGTCTGGCGTGCTCGACGCTTGGTGCGGTCTACTCCTTGGTGAGCATCATGTAGACACCGCAAACTTTCGCTACGCAGGCTGCGAGGTATGATAAGTCTAGGTCCATAAACTATCAAACCATCATCCACGGCCAGTATGTCCCGAATTCCCCAGTATGCTCGCAACTCTTCTGGTAAGCTATGCTTATGATCTGGAAATCCTTTCATTATTACATCTCTTAATAACAAATATTCACCATCATGTGCAGAAGCATCACGAATTTTATCCAGCGTCTGGTCCCGTAGAGGTGCTAACCTTATGCCCTCCTCACAAGTAGCTAATAAAGACAATGCAACAGCAGCATGCAATGGATCTGCATCATCCAGCACATCATTGTCCTCAACAAGGCTCTGAACTGGTGAACGAGAGAGTGCATCCGGCATGCTGTGACATTTCCCACTTTGCCACCGTGCAGCAAAAGTAAATCTGCAGAGTTTCACTCTCATACGCTGCAGTCGAGGATTTTCTATTTCTCCAAGAAGTTTTGAATTGAGAATAGGAATAAGTGGTCGATGGTCTACTACCAGGTCAAAATAAGGCAAACCAGCCAAGTAAACACTGCATTTCCTCACTGCCCAAAGTACAGCAGCCATCTCAATCTCAATTACGGCATACCTAGTTTCCGCATCTGTTAAAAACCTGGATCCACACTGGATGAGCTTCCAAACCTCTCCATGCTGTTGCAGCAAAACAAACCCCATACCATGCAACTTGGATGCGTCAGTTTGAAGCATAGTAGGTAAAGATGCATCAAAATGAGCCAAAACAGGAGGAGCTATGAGTGCTTCTTTAGTTTTCTTGAAGGCCACGTCATGCTGAGGGGTCCAGCACCACTCATTCCGAGGTTTAAGCAGGTCCCTGAGTGGCTGTGCAGCAGCTGCAATCGCAGAAGAAAAGCTCCCAAGCTGATTGGTTAAACCCATGAATGACCTGAGATCAGTGATATTTTGTGGCTTTGGAAATTCAGCTATGGCTCTCACCTTCCGAGAATCCACACTATAACCTTCATGATTTATACTGTAACCACAAAATTCAACATAAGATTGAGCAAAGAAAATTTTGTCTGGATTTAAGGTCACTCCAAATTTGTCACATTTTTGCACAAGTGTGATCACATGGGCTAAGTGGTCACGGTAACTAGAATCATACACCAAAATATCATCAACAATTTTGACAGTACGTGGAATATCTCCCAAAGCTTGATCTCCTCGACGATTGTACTCATCGCCAGATGATACAAGCCCCCTTACAGCTCGTTTGAATTTGTAACGTCCCCAAGGTGTGATGAAGCAAGTAAGATCCTGATCTTTTTCAGCAATCTTTATTTGGAAGTATCCCATCTTCGCATCCAAAGTAGTGAACCACCTGGCTCCAGCATCCATTGACGATATAGCATCATGCGGGGATCGAACTGGATATGTAGGTCTGCGCACATAGCGGTTAAGTCTTGTAAGGTCCACACACAACCGCACACCACTCATCTTCTTTGCAATAGGGACCATCGGATGACACCATTCGGTGGGGTAATCAACCTCACTAATGATATCCTTAGCAAGCAAGTCATCTACCTGAGCTTTAATATCCGATCTCCAACAATACGGAATGGTGCGTGGTGCGGTCACTGCAAAAGGATGTGCATCTGCTTACAGCTGAATCCTCATAGGACCTCCCTGCATTTCCCTTAGAGTAGGTGAAGCATCAAATACATGAGGATAAGCAGAAATGATGGAAGCTGCATGTTCTGCACGCTCTGCTTCTGTAGGGTCTCTGTTGTGTGGCCATCTTGGCAATGCCATTGGTACAGACACCAAATTGCAGGTACTTGCAGACTGCACAACATCCTGTGTATTAGAAATCACTTGTGGCTCCAAAACCTTCCTGGTTCTCGATGCTATATGCGGTTTCGACATTGAACATGTAACATGCTGTATTTGCACTGGAAAGTTTTCTGGTAATATTCCCAGCGCTATACAATCAAACCAGCTCAGAAGTGCACCTTTCACTTCCTTGACGACTGATACAACTGTTGTCGTACTACGATTCCCCAAAGTTAAAAGAGCCTCAAAAGTACCCATGTTAGTGAGAGGTTGACGACCTGCTGTAATGAGACCACCCATAACAATAGGCTCCAGTGAACTCTCATGAATTCCAAGAGATTTAGCGTTCCCAAGTCCCATCACAGTTGTCTCCGCTCCAGAGTCAGGTGTCCACATAACCGAACTTGATCCTTTGGGGTGAGTGGTACTGATGCAAATCTGAGGGGTTGGACGTGATGACGCACAGTTGCTGTAAACATCTCCAATGACACGAAATAGATTTTGCTTTGAAGGCTTGAACGTGCTTTTATTATTCGTTTTCTTTTTTTGAGAAGACAGTGGCTGTCCCTTTGACCTGCACACCACTGCAAAGTGGCCTTTCTTACCACATTGTTTGCAGTCCCTGTTTAGAGCCTTGCATGCCATCTTATCAAGATGGCACTCGCCTCCGTACCTAAAGCATTGCTCCTTTAAATGGGCTGCCTTCTGACCTTGCTTGTATTGGGACACTCTTGAAACATTATACTTTTCACTGCCCGAATAACAGCACGACTGGCATTTGCATTTTCCGATGCTCTGCAAATATCAATAGCCATCTGCAAAGTGAGCTTCTTTTCTTCTAACATACGTTTCAAAGCCTCTTCATCTCTGATTCCAACGACGATCCTGTCTCGTAGTCTGCTGTCCATGCAGGTTTCACAAAAATCACAGAAAGAAGCAATCTCTTTAATGCCGCACAAAAAATCATTGAAGGTCTCGTGCAACTCCTGGACTCTTGTATGAAAATCGCGTCGGTCTACGATGACATTTCTTTGGTTGCACAAGTGCAACTCCATGGCATCCAATATAGTCTTCAAGTCTGCTCCATCACCCAGTGAGAGACCATATCTCAGAGTGCGAGTCCAATCATCGTCTAACACGGAAATCAATGCTGATCGCTGCTCAGCAAGAGAGAGAGATGACATTCTTGTCAACACTGCATGTCCCTCATACTTATGACGCCACGAACCAAACTCTTTAAGAGATACAGAAGACGACAAGTGTGGTGCAGGAACTGCCCTTGCCTGAGACTGATTCCTATGATGTCCCGAGGTATCAGCAAAACCCTCTAGAATTGCGGTTAAACGTTCTTCCCTTTTCATAGCTGCTTCTTGGGCATGATGAGCCATCTCTGCTTGCTTTGCCACAAGTGCTGCCAGTTGCTCGATTTGCTTCTCCATCGTGTACGGGTACTAAAGATTTAACACTCTACTTCTTGAACGACAGTAG
>NC_090756.1:86116258-86143758 GCF_036898095.1 Palaemon carinicauda
AATCTGTTTTTTGGCCACAAGCCATGTCGTCCTGATGGAAGTTTACCACAGCATTAATGTATATGTAGATTTTCATCAGTGCCTTAACCTTGGGACAACCTTTCTATGATCATTTGGATCAATCGAGACAAATGACGTTACCGTTATCCGTCATTATCACTAATCATCTTCGATGTTAGTGCTTCCTGCCTCCTACAGGGAAGAGTCATTCAAGTCAGTAGAAAAAGGGGGTCTCAAGGTAAGCATATATTGTATGGACAAACATAAGAATACACCAGATGAACAAACCGTCTCGTAGTTTGTGAAAATTACCAAATACTTAACAGTGTTTCTTAAATCCATTGTTTGTGAACATACAAATACATAAAAGTACATACTCTGGACTTTTAATCATGCAACTGTCGGGCGAGTTAGGACGCAATTACATTCTAATAGATGTTTATTTTCAATAAATGACTAGGAAAATTAGTAAGTAAAACGAATGTAGCATGATAACGGAACATAACATGTAACCTGTATAGAGATTGTCTTTCATTCTTGGAAAGCAAGAAGTGATAAGTGCCACCCTCAGATTGAAGAAAACTTATAAAACAAATTCTCTTCATAATTCCTATACTAGTTAGTTTTATCGGCACTGTGTACTATGTACACCGGCACTAATGCTATCTGTATAATTCCACACCTGGGATTTTGAAAAGAGCTAGTGTCACCATGGTAACACATAATCAAAGGAGGTCACACCCTAAGAGGGATGACCCCTTCTCCCTTTAATTGACAGTCCCAGTCAATTAGCTGTTCATTGTAGAATTAGATGGCGGGTTAAATACTCTACCCGACGTCACCACATACTGTTTCAGATCATGGACTTGCTTAGCATAGTGTTTGTAGAACACTCTGGATGATTCTCACCCAGTATATTTGCGAGGACATTTGAAGTCCCAAACCATTGACTGGTTATAACAGTAATTAGGGGGCAGGTTTTGATACACTACCTGCCGCCACTACATAGTGTTTCAGTTCATGTACCTGTTTTGCATAGTGTTTGTAAAACACTCTGGATGATTTCCATCCAGTGTATGAACGAAGATGCTCAAAGTCCATATACTGAAAGAAGTTCAGTGATGAAGCAATCTTTCTCGGATCATGACCTGCGGGAGTACTGTCAGGATCAGCTCTACGAATAAAGTAGGTGAGCTTCGCCCTCAGTTGTTTTAGGGATAAGTTTGATCCAGAAGTTTCTCCTTTAAAAAGCTGTCCTCCCTTGAAGTCTGAAGTTCTACGAAGATAGACCTTAAGACACTCTACCGGACATAGAGAGACATCTTCCTTCAGAGGGCAGATTCTCCAGGGACCCCACCTTTTAGTGGGTAGCTCATTCTTAGCGAGAAAGGATGCATCAGGGAAGAGATTCAGTTCTCCTATTTCTGAGAACTGAATGTTGCCCTCATCCCTAGAAAGGGCCACTATTTCACTAACTCTAGCCCCTGAGGCTATAGCGAACAGAAAAAAAACCTTTTTGGTTAGATCCTTAAGCGAACAATCTTCACTGTTCAAGGATGAGGCATAATGTAGGACCTTGTCTAAAGATCAAGAGATGGACTTTGGTTGTGCAGCAGGCCTAAGCCTCGCACATGCCTTCGGGATCTTATTAAAGATTTCATTCGCCAAGTCCACTTGAAAGGCATATAGAAGAGGTCTAGTCAAGGCTGACTTGCACGTAGTTATCGTGTTGGCCGCCAAACCTTGGTTTTGAAGATGGATAAAGAAGGACATGCAGAAGTTCACTGAAATCTCTCTCGGTCCTTTTGCTTTTACAAAAGCAACCCACTTTTTCCATGATGACTCATATTGTCTTCTAGTTGACTTAGACATGTATTCTTCTAAGAATTCTACATTGCGTTTTGATACCCCAAATCTTTTCTTAACTGCTAGGGCAAGAAAATCATGCAATGCAAGGTTTGGGTTCTCTGTAATAAATCGAAGGCAATTAATCTCTGAACTTTCCGGAGTTGTCCCGGGTTCAGAACTAAGGACAGCCTCAGCCTCTGTTCTTTTCTCAAGGAGGATAGATTGCTCTCGGGCTACCTGGGAGCCAACAGAGCTATTCCCACCTGGAAGGATCTCGGTATGTTGAGGACTCTCAGCAGGTGATTGGACGGGATGAACTGGAAATCCTAAGTCTATCCCTTTCATTCCTTTACGGCGCTCGTAATGAAGAGGTCGGATTGCAGTTCGGGGACTTGTTTCCATCTGGGAGAGAATAGGTCTGCGTCCGTGGACCATTCTAACTCTATCAGCCTGAGCCTGAGTAGAGCATCCACTATCACATTGCCGATCGGTTGTATGTGAACTGCTGACAGGTGCCATCCCTTTAGGTATGGGATGGCTAACTACAATTAGACTGTACAAGACGTTCCCTAGCATCGTCGATTGCAGCGTCTCGTTATCGCTTCGGAGTCCCAGATCAGCCGTAGACAATCTGATCAGCTTGGAGAGAGTTTCCCTATTCATGACTGGACCAACATGGTCTTGGGATTTTCGGACTTTGACCTTTGTTAGGGAAGCGATTAAGGAAGAACCACTATCGGTCTTTTTAGGCCTCTTCGAGCGTTTGATGCTTGTTTTCTCCAGCCTCCCAGCGCATCTTGCAGCAGTGCTCTTAGCACAGGGCCTGCCTCTATTGTGAACTCGAGAGAGATCAGGGTTCCTTCCTGTTCTCGTTTTGGGAATCTGACTGATTACCGGAGTCTCTTGACAGACCTTGCCATCTCCTTTTACCTTCGCAAAGGAAAGGAGAGCACGCTTCAATGGCTTTTCAGTCATTGAAACCTTTGAGCTGGAGAGAATCGAGACTTCTTGAAGCTTATCTTTCATCCACGATGTTCCGGGAACCGGATCATTTCTTCGGATGTTCATAGACCAGCCACCTTGGGTGCTGCCCACCCCAGCCTCTTGCCCAGGAACATTGTTGCCTGAACATTTCTTATGCTTAAGTATTGCATGACTGTGTCTGCCAATTTTATGAAGATAGCTAGGAATGTGTCTAGTCTGACGAGCATCTTTCCTAGGAAGTACGTTATTTTGTGTAACTTGAATCCTTGATAGGAGGGGAAAGGGTGATTGACTGGAAGCTGCCGATAGACGATAGACTATAGGCACCCTTTTTTGCAGCGGGGTCCTTATGTTCAGGAGAATAAACATCCTGAACTCGTTTTATTTGGACTTGTTGAGTGACGATAAGTCCTGAATGAGTCTGTATTTTCTTGAGTCCTTACCACCTGTATGATCAAGAGCTCTCAGGTAAACTCCTCCAGGAGGGTTTTGGATTATCGGAGGAGTTGAGGAAATGGTGGTAGAGACATCTCCATCTCTCATCTTAGTCCCATCTTGATTAGGCCATGGACCCAAGGATCAAAGGTCCAGCGATCCTAAAGGAACCTCCCTCCTACTAGAAGCATTTCTAAGCTTCGACTGATCAGTAGGAATATCTTTTCGACCATCTGTCTGTGACAGCTCGGTCACTACAACTGTGGATTGTTGTTGAACCGCTCGAAATGGATTTCCAGACCTCTCCATTTTCCTTTTAGGTTGGGTACCTACAACCTTAGAAGATTCTCTTTTTCAAAGGATGTCCCATTTTTGGAGAAGCCCTACTTTCTCCGTGGAGGCGTTCTTAATCACTTTCTTGACTACCTCGTCTGGAAAGAGGTCTTTACACCAGATGTTGGAAGATATTAGCTTCCTTGTATCGCGTTTCGCTGTTGCGTTAGCTAACACAATCTCCCTACATGTTATTCTAGCCTTTATAAAGGCATAAAGGTCTTTTACCAAAGTAGCCATATGTATTTTGGCTAAGACCTTGAGCATGTCTGGGGTATCTTGATGAGCCTAACAGAACTCTATGAAGTTCTGTAGAGATAGGGAAGCTGCAAGTCTCTCCTTTGTTTCTTGTTCATGCGGTAAGAGAAACACAGATAATTATGGGAGATTTTCCTTAAATTGTCGACTGGCAACATCCACCTCAAGTCTTCCTACTGAAAAGGTTAAATGGGCCTCCTTCTAGTTCTTCTTCTGTCTGGGAAATGCTAGTGACAGAGGCCCACATTCATTGAGTGTAGGACATGGTTTTCCTGTCTCTACTACCTCAGTGACATATATGAAAGCCTTCTCCGTAAAGGGGAATGAAATTGAAACAAGAGCAAGAAAGGAAGAGTGCTTGTTACCTGGTGTGGATACCTTCGACACCGAGTAACCCTCCTTCTCTATGTAGCTTGATAGGATAGCCTGTGCTTTATTATGGTCGAGAATCATAACCTCCTTTGATTCCGTTCCTTTTCCTGATGATGGTTCATCCTTCAGTCTAATGAAACAGTTCGGGAAAGCATCAAAGCTTGGCCAGAACTGGATTTTGTCCAAAGGAACAGCACCTATCTTCTCCGAGATGTAGAGTTTGCCGTTTAAAATTGGCATTAGCTCCGCAATCCTCCAGGGATTGGTCTTGGAGCATGTCGGAAGGTCTTGATCCACGAGTTGTTTGTACGACCCCTTAGGAGTGACAAGTGGAGCTTTACCAAGCTCTACCTTGCATTTCGCTTCCTGCTTTGTGCTCTGTTTGCACAGATTTTCTACTAGATTCTTGACTTGGGCCCATAACTGGTTCATTCCATCTAAAAGAAGGATAGAAGGCGGAGAAATCGATGTTGTTGGCTCATGAGCCGGTTAGGACAGAGAGAATTCCAACCTGACATTCTCCCCTTCTTCGCGTGGGTGCTTTTTGCCCTCCTTCCCGAAGGTTTTATGGCCGTCGGGAGATGTACCTTGTGTCTGGGGTACCACTATTTCCTTACTCGCTGTTGGAAATAGTAACCTACGCATCTTCTCCTTAGGCAAGTAAAGTTCCAGAGAGATTTTCTGAAAGGCTCTCACCCAGATGCGTAGTTTGAAACGAGCTGCATCCCTAGTCTCTACCGACTTGGGATTCTTGAAACCTTCGGACAATAAAATCCGACATACTTTGCAAGCCCATTGGTTCCAATAATGCAGGTATTCGGAAATAATATTGCAGAGGACATGAAACCTGCATGCATTATGTCCGTAGAAACACTTACTCTTAGTTTTGCAGAAGACTGCTACACATGACATCTGGAGTTCCTCTTGTAAAGAAAGGAAAACAAAATGAGTATACGATTGATTATCTCACTGATAACCAATATATCAAAGGTCATATTATAACCGAATAGCTTAGGACAGCAAGCTATAAAGGGTTAGTAGGAGACACATACTTGTGTATCCCTTGCAAGCAAATGCTGATACCTCCCCTCAGTATTAAATGTTAGGAATTTTCTTTTTGAAGGAATTCCAAATGAAAAAGGGCGTTTTTCTAACCCCTAGGGATAGGGAAGTGTATACTTCACTGTTCTTTTCATACTAAATACTCTGTGGTATGGAAGACTGATTTCTCAATCGCTTAACGAAGAAACACTATTCCTTCAATGTAAGAGCGGCTGCAGCATAAGCCCGCATGAGGGTAACCAAGAAATGCTAGAAATAGTTACTGTATAATCATACTGTAGTTTTCTATTTGCAGTATGCACTATATTGCAATATACTGGCTACTGTATAGTTATATATAGTGTGATCCAGCCAATGTGTTGCCTTTCTGGCAAGCAATTGACTGTACGGTCCAGCTGGCATGATGCCAACTGGACTGGGGAAAAGAAAGACATATATTTGTATATCCCACCCAACTTATTTGTTGTGACCCCCCTTACAAAATTAAAACATAGAGTTTCCTAATCATGGAGACTCGAGGATAAGGGCTCTGCCCTTAAAGGGTTAGGAATGTAACCTCCAGTCCTTAGAATTTTAATATTGCAGGGTAATCTGAAGACTGATTTCTAATCAGAATATTGAAGAAATAAATTCTTTCAACTTGAGATAGGGTTCCACAAATATTTGGGTAGGATTTTCAAAATATATTGGAAAACACTACTAGTATACAAAATACAGAAGCTTTCTATTTGCAGTATATCCTACACTGCAAAAATACTAACTACCTGTATAAACATATACTGTAGTTCAGCTAGCATGTCGTCGGCATAGCTAGCTAATGCCAGCACATCTAGCCTGCTAGCTAAAAAAAAAGAGAGATAGCATGGAGAACAGGCTACCTAATACTGTATATATATACAGTAAAAGGGATGTAAAAGTCTAATTTTACTACCTTCTCCAGGAAGAAGGTTCAAATGGAAAGGGAGAATATAACATTCAAGCTTCCATCCAGCTACAGTACTGTTGCCGTCAAGGATCTGTCTAAACCTTGCCGGCTGGCAGTATCAGCACAGTCGGCATGCTGCCGGTTGAGTAAACACCATTCTGTGCCGGCCTGGTGGGCAGCACCCCGGCAGCACCCAGTGTTGCTAGCAATTCAAGAGAGAACTGAAGAACCTTTGGGAACAGAAGGGACTTCCCACTCATAGTCAATATGGACAGCAGCTGGTGGCCGGCAGCTGCCCTTGTTGCCTGCCAGTAGTCACCATGACTGCCGGCCGGCAGCTGCCCTTGTTGCCTGCCAGTAGTCACCATGACTGCCGGCCGGCAGCAGCCATGACTGCCGGCCGGCAGTAGCCATGACTGCCAGCCGGCAGTAACCTTTACTGCCGGCCGGCAACTAACATGGCCGGATGCTCACAGCTGTCATTACTGCTGGCGGACATGTTAAGACTGCCGGCCGGCAGCTGTCAACTGTAAATAGGGGGAATCTGGTCAATCCTGGCAACCCACCGGCAACAGTAAGGTTGCCGGGATTCGCCAACATAAAGGGATGGAAGGGGAGGGAAAAGAGGGTCCTGTGAAAGGTACAGCAGGAGCCGGCCGTAGCCTGTCCTACCCTACCTAACAAACTCTGTTCCTGTACTAGAACTATCCCATGCGGCTGAAGAATTCTATTCCTTAGCCTAGGGTTAGATTAATACCATTAAGAGGTTGGTAGCACCCTCGTCACTACCTCTAAATGGTAAGGAAACGGAGTTCTAGTGTCAGTGTCTCCTAAGCATAGAAGAATTCTATTCCTCTGCCTAAGGTCCACTAACACAGGACTAGTCTGCTAGGTCACAGGGAGAAGGGTCATATTTTACAGACCCTTCAGGAGTGGCCTAGGGAGGTCCAGCCTCCTATGTTGGTAGCCTAACATAGCAAAAGAAACGGATTTTGAGCGACGCAAAAAATCTATTTTTGGGTGAGATGGCCATATCGTCCTGATGGAAGTTCTTTAAAGTAGCTTCCTAAGGGATATATGTTCTACAGTGATATTCCCAGAGAATTTTACCTTTAGGTATCCAGAATTCTAACTCCTGGCGCGAGTATCCTTAAAATTTCTCCAAAGGATATCGCATAATATCAGCGGACGCATTCTTGACACGCCTCCATAGCAATCTGCACCCCAAACAGCGTTTTGGCTTCGAGGAGGATGTGGCAAAAGGGAGCCGTCCAAAGGCTCTCCCCGCTCTCGTAATACTATTGGGAATACAACAGCGTCATTCCCACGACGGCGGACATTCCTTGTAGCATTGAGCGTGGTGTTACAGATACAGTACCACGGGAGGGATACTGTGAAGATCTTTTCTTTTAGAAGAGATGGGTGGGTCCATCAGGACAACATGACCATCTCACCCAAAAATAGATTTTTCGCTTCGCTCAAAATCCGTTTTTTGGGCTCAAGCCATATCGTCGTGATGGAAGCATACCAGAGCATTAGTGTTTTTGTGGATTTTTAATCAGTGCCTTAACCTTATAGCAACCTTTTCTATGGTCATGGGGACCACATGAGACAAGGGACGTTACCGTTATTCGTCACCATCACTAATAACCAATGTTAGTGCTTCCTGCCTTCTACAGGGAAGAGTCTTTCTAGACAGTAGAAAAGGGATCTTGAGGTTAACATATATAGGCTAGTATGACCAAACATAAGTACACACTGAATATACAAATAGTCTCATAGTTGTATATTTGCTAAAATAACATCAGTGTCTCTTATATCTATTATTTGATGCATACAAATATATGAGGGATACTTACTATGGTAAGTTGAAGAACTCTAGCATGTATACATACAATTGTCTGGCGAAGGTGAACGCACTACATTCTAATAGACATTTATTACAAATAAATGACTAAAAGATGTTCAGTAAAACGAATGTAGTATGACAATGGGATTATACCTGTAACAAGTACAGAGACTATATTTCATTCTTGAAGGAAGAAATGATGAGTGCCACTCTCAGACTGAAGAAAATTATAAAACAATTTCTCTTCATAACTACTGTACTGGTTACTTCTATCTGCACCGTGTACTTCGTACACCGGTACTAGTGCTATCTGTATAATTCCACACCTGAGATTTTGAACAGAGCCAGTGTTATCATGGTAACACTTATCTAAAAGAAGTCACATCTAAGAAGGGTGACCTCTTCTCCCTTTAATTGACAGTACCAGTCAATTAGCTGTTCATGGTAGATTTAGACGGCAGGTTAAATATTCTACCTGGCGTAACCACATATTGCTTCAGATCATGGAGTTGTCTAGCATGGTGTATGTAGAACACTCTGCATGATTCTCATCCGTTACATGTGAGAGGGCATGTGAGGTCCCAAACCAAAAACTGTTTACTACAGTAATTAGGGGGCAGGTTTTAACCCTGGATAGGTACGATGGGTCGTTCGCGACCCCGAGCGTCAAAAAAAAACAGGTTTTTCTCACGTGACTCACCCCCGTGACTGAATTTGTGGGTGATCGACCTGCAGGAGGTGTCTCCCCTACACGCTCTAGTAGTGTCCAGATGTGCATTGCTGTAGCTGTACTCCTTCCCCGATTTCTGAGACGCGTCGGGGTCGTTCGCGACCGAGTTTACCCTTCTAAGGTAGTTTGCATAATTATCAAAGTTATTACGTATTATGAAATTGTCGTAGAATGGTGCAACTTGTATAGGTTATCAGTTGTGGAAAGTCTTGGTGGATTGTTTGGCTACCATGTGCATGATTTTTTTTTTAGTTAAAATGTCGTTCATCACCACGAGGACCATTTTACCGCGAGTGCCCCTTTTTAATTTTTTTTCATTTTTTTGCCAAGTCATTTTTCCGTAAGATATTGCCAAATAGTGTCGTAAAACTTTTGCTTGTTTAGTGTTGGAAAGTGTGTCTAGATGATCTGGCTACCCATGCATGACTTTGTTTTGTCAGATACGACGTAGTTGTTGGTATATTGGGTATTTAACTGCGGTTACCAATTTCTGTTTTTTTTCAATATTTGTAAAAATTACTACGTAGTAAGGAATTGCCGTATATTATTCATTTTTTTTTCATGTTTATGTGTTAGAAAGTGTGCCTTGATGGTTGGGCTAACACGTGCATGTCTTTTTTTTTTATCTGAGATGCCGTATATTAGAATGTCGGGCATTTTACCGCGAGTACCCCTTTTTCATTTTTTTTTCATTTTTTTGCCAAGTCATTTTTCCGTAAGATATTGCGAAATAGTGTCGTAAAACTTTTGCTTTTTTAGTGTTGGAAAGTGTGTCTAGATGATCTGGCTACCCATGCGTGATTTTGTTTTTGTCAGATACGACGTAGTTATTGGTATATTGGGTATTTAACTGCGGTTGCCAATTTCTGTTTTTTATTCAATATTTGTAAAAATTTACTACGTAGTAAGGAATTGCCGTATATTATTGATTTTTTTTTCATGTTTATGTGTTAGAAAGTGTGCTTTGATGGTTGGGCTAACACGTGCATGTCTTTTTTTTATCTGAGATGCCGTATATTAGAATGTTGGCCATTTTTCCGCGAGTGCCCCTTTTTATTTGTTTTGCATTTTTTTGCTTAGTCATGTTACCGTAAGGAATTGGCAAGTAGTGTCGCAAAATTTATATTTTTATAGTGTTGGAAAGTGTTTCTAGATGATCTGGCTACCCATGCCTATTTTTTTTTTAGCCAGATATGGCGTATATATAAGTATGTGTTCGATTTTCCTGTGATTGCCATTTTTTCGTTTTTTCCCATTTCTTTCAAAATTACTACGTACTAAGGAACTATCACAGAGTAATGATTCATTTATATGTTTATTTGTCGGAAAATGTGCCTTGATGGTTTGCCTAGCACGTGGCTGAAATTTTTTTTTTTCTGAAATGCCGTATATTAGAATGGCCATTTTTCCACGAGTGCCCCTTTTTATTTGTTTTGCATTTTTTCGCTTAGTCATGTTACCGTAAGGAATTGGCAAGTAGTGTCGCAAAACTTATATTTTTATAGTGTTGGAAAGTGTTTCTAGATGATCTGGCTACCCATGCCTATCTTTTTTTTTTAGCCAGATATGGCGTATATATAGGTATGTGTTCGATTTTCCTGTGATTGCCATTTTTTCGTTTTTTCCCATTTCTTTCAAAATTACTACGTACTAAGGAACTATCACAGAGTAATGATTCATTTAGATGTTTATTTGTCGGAAAATGTGCCTTGATGGTTTGCCTAGCACGTGGCTGAATTTTTTTTTCTGAAATGCCGTATATTAGAATGTTAGCCATTTTTCCGCGAGTGCCCCTTTTTATTTGTTTTGCATTTTTTCGCTTAGTCATGTTACCGTAAGGAATTGGCAAGTAGTGTCGCAAAACTTATATTTTTATAGTGTTGGAAAGTGTTTCTAGATGATCTGGCTACCCATGCCTATCTTTTTTTTAGCCAGATATGGCGTATATATAGGTATGTGTTCAATTTTCCGGTGATTGCCATTTTTTCGTTTTTTCCCAATTCTTTCAAAATTACTACGTACTAAGGAACTATCACAGAGTAATGATTCCTCTAGATGTTTATTTGTCGGAAAATTTTGTTTACTTTTTTTTTGATTGAATATCATCAAATTTTTTTAGCTAAAATATTATATTGTTTTACATTTTTTTTTTTTCGATTTTATTTCCCTTCAAAAAATTTGTTTTGGGTCAGAATTTAAATTTTATAGTCGTAAAATAATCGACAATTATCCAGCAACCCACCATACAATTTTTATGCATATCCAATAATAATTAGATTAGTAAATAACACCTTGAAATTGACATACCCTTCCTACATTTCAAGTGGCAGATTAGGGAGTCTGAGTCAGTGTGGTTGGCGGCCATTTTGTGGACATATCCGAAGCGTAAGCTGTGATATTTTGGTATATTTTTACCTGCATAAATATCATATTATATATTAAATATATGTATTTTTTTACGAAATTTCTAAGTACTCAAAAAATTACCTTTAGATATGGCCCCTGATATAAATGTAATTTACAAAATAATGAAGATTTTTTCACATATTTCTATTTTAGGATAACATATGTTTATTCCCTAAAAAAATTAGCCACTTCCTATTTCATTTGGGTACCCAAAAAAATTCATGAAATTTGGACAAATTTTTTTGGCCAAAAAAAGTTACTCTTTTTTTCTCATTTCAGATCTTCACCTCCATGGGTCTGACTTCATCCAAAATACATCAAGATGTGTCCTAAACATTCAAGAATCAATTCCTAAAAGGATTTGTGTATATATGTATAAACTTTTTTTTTATGAATTTTTATGTCAGGTCTTTTTTTTCTACTTAATTTTTTAAAATATTTATAATAAATAGTTTTTCTGCAGATGAGTAGTATTTATTTTTACAGTTGTTTTAAGCATTCATTGAAGTTTTTTTTGGCAAAAGAAAAAAGGAGGTTACTGCAAAAACTGATTTTTCAAGAATTTTTTTTGGCGTCGGGGTCGTTCGCGTCCGAGTATACCCTTAAAGGGGTGTCCGAGGAGCGTACCTATCCAGGGTTAATACACTACATGCCGCCACTACAAAGTGTTTCAGTTCATGCACTTGTGTTGCATAGTGTTTGTAAAACACTCTGGATGATTTCCATCCAGTGTATGAACGAAGGCGCTCAATGTCCATACACTGAAAGAAGTTCAGTGATGAAGCAATCTTTCTCAGATTATCACCGGCGGGAGTACTGTCCGGATCCGCTCTACGAATAAAGTAGGTGAGCTTCGCCCTCAGTTGTTTTAGGGATAAATTTTATCCAGAAGTTTCTCCTTTAAAGAGCTGTCCTCCCCTGAAGTCTGAAGTTCTACGAAGATAGACCTTTAGACACTCTACAGGACATAGAGAGACATCTTCCTTCAGAGGGCAGATTCTCCAGGGACCCCACCTCTTAGTGGGTAGCTCGTTTTTAGCGAGAAAGGATGGATCAGGAAATAGATTCAGGTCTCCCACTTCTGTGAACTGAATATGACCCTCATCTCTGGATAGGGCCACTATTTCACTAACTCTAGCCCCGGAGGCAATAGCGAACAGAAAAATAACCTTTTGGGTTTGATCCTTAAGAGAATAATCTTCATCGTTCACAGATGAGGCATAATGTAAGACCTTGTCCAAAGAACAAGAGATGGGCTTTGGTGGAACCGCAGGCTTAAGCCTAGCACATGCCTTTGGAATCTTATTAAAGATTTCATTTGCCAGATCCACTTGAAAGGCATATAGGAGAGGCCTAGTCAAGGCTGATTTGCAAGTATTTATCGTATTGGCCGCCAGACCTTGGCTATGAAGGTGGACAAAGAAGGACAGACAGAAGTTCATTGAAATTTCTTTCGGTCCTTTTGCTTTGACAAACGCAACCCATTTTTTCCAGGAAGACTCATATTGTCTTCTAGTTGACTTGGCCTTGTATTCTTCTAAGAATTCTATATTGCCTTTTGAGATCCCAAAACTTTTTCTAACCGCTAGAGCGAGAAAATCATGAAATGAAGGGTTTGGGTTCTCTGTTATAAAACGAAGGCAGTTAATTTCCGAATCTTCGGAAATATACCTAGGGTCAGAGCTAGGACCAGCCTCATCTTGGCTATCAGCCCCACAAGAGGATCCTCGTATGGTAATTACTTGAAGACGCTCGTGATGAAGAGGTCGAATTGCAGTTCCGGGACTTGTTCCCATCTGGGAGGGAATATGTCTGCGCCCATGGACCATTCCAACTCTATCGGTTTCTATCGAAATAGAGTATCTACCGTCAAATCGTGGATCAATTGTAAATGAACTGCTGGTAGGTGCCGTCCCTTTAAGAGAGGGATGGGTAACTTCAGTCGTAGGGAGTCTGATCTGTATGGAGGGGTCTTCCCCACCCATGAAAGGACCAGCAGAGTCTTGGGACTTTCGTGCTCTAATTTCTGTTAGAGAAGCAATTAACGAGGGACCAACCTCAGTCTTTTTTATCTCTTCAAGCGTTTGATGCGTGTTTTCTGTGGCAATTGTTTAGTCAATAAATAGACCTGTGGGGAAAGGACCCAAGGAGAAATTAAATATATTAAGAACAGTAACATCAGCAAAATAAATATTCCCTATATAAACTATTCAATCTTCAACGAAACAAGAAGAAGAGAAATTAGATAGAATAGTATGCCCTAGTCACCTAGTGTAACCTCAAGCAAGAGAACTCCAACCAAAACAAGTGGGAGGCCATGGTACAGAGGCTATGGTACTACCCAGGACAAGAAAACAATGGTTTGATTTTGGAGTGACCTTCCTCCTAGAAAGCTACTTACCATTGCTAAAGAGTCTCTTCCACCCTTACCAAGAGGAAAGTGGCCACTGAACGAGTAATCTCAGTGTTGTCAGGTTTATGACGACATAGGCGAATATATAAAAAAAAAATAGGCCACTCTATTCAGTGTAATTGTAATAAGTGGGAAAATGAGCCATAACCAGAGAAAAGGATCCAATTTAGTACTGTCTGGCCAGTCAAAGGACCCTACAACTCTCTAGTGATAGTAATTCAAAGGGTGGCTGGTGCTCTGGCCAACCTACTACCTACAAAAGCACTACTCTGGGTATATGTACGTATATATGTATGTATATATATATATATATATATATATATATATATATATATATATATATATATATATATATATATATATATTTATATATATATATATATATATATATATATATATATATAAATAAAAAAAAAAAAAATATATATATATATATATATATATATATATATATATATATATATATATATATATATATATATATATATATATACATATATATATATATATATATATATATATATATATATATATATATATATATATATATATATATAAGCATGTGTATATAGTATATAAATATATGAAAATTACATATTTTACCTAAATATTTGGCATTTTAAAGGCCACTCTTGAATGATAGAAGTAGTAACAAGACATTGCACAGTCAACCAATGTCCCAAGGAAACGAACACATCCCAAGGACCCCCTAATTTCAAGATAAGAACAAGACGGACTCAGTAAGTAGGCCTATGGGCCTCGAAAACCTCCTATCCTCAACTTAATAATGAAAGCAATTATGGTGTCAGCTATTAGTGAATGTAAAGCAAAGTGTATATCATTGTACACGCTAATTACGAAAACAGAAAACCTATGCATATAAAGCAAAAACATAATCTAAAACAAAGTTATTTTCATTGATTATTCCATACTCATTATTATTAAACTACCATATTATTATTATTATTATTATTATTATTATTATTATTATTATTATTATTATTATTATTGTTGTTGTTGTTATTATTATTATTATTATTATTATTATTATTGTTGTTGTTGTTGTTGTTATTATTAATCACTAAGCTATAACCCTAGTTAGAAATGCAGGATTCTATAAGCCTAAGGGCTTCATTGGGGAAAGTAATTCATTGAAAATAGGGAATAAGGATAGAGGTAGAATAGTGAGCCTAAGTGTACCCTCAAGTAAGAGAACTCGATCCAAGACAGAGGGAAACCATAGTGCAGAGTCACTGGAACTATTGAAGGCTAAAGAATAATAGTTGGATTTTGGAGTTCCCTTCACCTAGAAGAGTTGCCTACCATAGCTAATGTATCTCTTCTACCCTTACCAAGTGAAAGGTAGCCACTGAACACGTACAGTACAGTAGTTAACCTCTTGAGTGAAGAAGAATTTTTCAGTTTATCTTAGTGTTCTCAAGAGCATGAGGAAAGAGGATAATGAGTAAAGAATAGGCCAGACTATTCTGTGTACGTGTAGGGAAGAAAAATGAGCCGTAACCAAAGAGGGATCCAGTGCAGTAGTATCAGGCTAGATAGAGGACCCAATCCCTTCCTATTATTAGTATCTCAACGGGTGAGTAGTGCCTTGCGGGTGACAATTTTTTAACTGTACATAATTTTTGGAAGATACTGTGGACATGATGCCGATTATAATTATATGCTCGCAACATACTCAAAAATTGCTGCTAGTAACGGTAAGGGTTACAAATTCATTTGATAAGGTAAAAATATGTTGAAAAATAGGTAAAATTTTATGAGCCATGGTGTTACTTGAATGAAACCCTGCACTTCGACACACAATAACATTTGTTATAATTTATTATTTTGAAATAGGTCATTGGCGCTCTAAGCAAAGGAGACTTGTTCCGTCAAGTCTTTCCGGTGCCAGTTTTTGTTTGGAGTTACCTCCTTCCTAATCATGAGTGAAAGTTATGTGGCCTGTTGGCAAGAAGCAGGCCTGATGGCTATTATATTCATAGCGTGCCAACACAATTCCCTGGAAGTCAATTTCTCTTTACTTTGCCAGAAAATGCCATTCATTCTCCCTTAGATGTCATTTCAATGGTCCAATATTCAATATCAGTTTGTCTTGTCTAGTCTTTCCAGGACTTGAATGGCTACCAGGGTTAGCTTAAAGTCAAAGAAAAACTATAGGGCTTGAATTCTTATCTCTAAGGACTACCTAAAAAATGACAAGTACTAGCCTATTCTTGCCAACCTCCAAAGGGAAGTAATCATGTTACTGTATATATATATATATATATATATATATATATATATATATATATATATATATATATATATATATATATATATATATATATATATATATATATATATATATATATACACACACAATTATGTGGATGTGAATGCATAAGATCTTGTATACGCGTTCCTTCAGCTGATCGTTTTCCCCGTGCAGTGGATAGCACCACGTAAGGCTAGCAGTACAGTTTGCTGCTGTTTATATATATATATATATATATATATATATATATATATATATATATATATATATATATATATATATATATATATATATATATATATATATATATATATATATATACGTACGCTAAAAAAAAAAGTAGCTGTGGCCACGTCCATGGGTTGCCAAACTTACATCTAAGACCCTTCATGGCCGCCCAGGGTCACGAAGCTCAATTTGGCTGATTAATCATACTTTCTCTCTCTCTCTCTCTCTCTCTCTCTCTCTCTCTCTCTCTCTCTCTCTCTCTCTCTCTCTCTCTCTCTCTCTCTCTCTCTCTCTCTCTCTCTCTCTATACTAATCAAGGCCTTTCATTGCGGTACTTAACTCAGAACTTCTAGTTACAGTTTCCCTGTATTACTTTAGATCTTTTTTCTCTTTATTTTTTTATCATTTATATTTAAACACACTATACACCAGTTTATCCTTTGTTTATCTAATTAAAGCTGCCTTTGACACACTCGAACGTTTTTATCGTCGATATTTTAAGTTTTAACATGTTCCTTTGCCATGAACACTTCTAATCAATCTCAGTAAATGTTGATATAAAACTTCACTACATATTCTTATTAATTTTGTAATTTTCTTATATTTCTCGATATAATGATGTTTGTAATTACTCGCCTAACAGCTTTTTTTCAGATAAGAAAGAGAAACATTTTTTTTTTTTTTTTGCTAGTCGAACTTCGTCTTGTTCTTTCCCGCCAATCATCATGTTTACCGCCTCAGTCTCTTAATCAATCAAATCCATCCAAAAATATATCAAACAATATTGAATCCATCTAATTCTTCACCATCACTTCCACCAGGTTTCCCTTTACAACCAGAAGCCATTATTCATTCCAAACCATTCTTTTCTTACCTGGAACGGTATTAATTAGCATTTCCTTTGTCCGCCAACCTATTTTTCTTCTCTTCTCTTAATGAATGCTAATGTAATCTCGTCTCTACCTAATCCTCACATCCCAGCTGCCGTTGTTATTTGATTGTTATCTTCAATTAATTCTGCTGTCAACGGTTTTGATCAACTGCTCAACCCAATATTTTGGAAATCAACTTTTACGAATGTTTGCGTCTTGACTTGTGTAAATTGCAAGTACCTTACATTTTTCATATCATTTTTGGAAATTCCATTTTTCAAGTTCGGTATGCATTTAGATTCTCTATAGTATCTTGTATAATGGAATGAAGCATTCTAATATGATAAATTTATATCTTTATTAACATAAGTAGATGTTTCACTAACGCATATCTTATTCCAAGGGATGATTTAGTGCATTAGATCATTTTAAATGTTTAGCAAGATTTGTAATTTATCAAACTCTCTCTCTCTCTCTCTCTCTCTCTCTCTCTCTCTCTCTCTCTCTCTCTCTCTCTCTCTCTCTCTCTCTCTCTCTCTTTCATACTTTATTACCCCTTATTTCTATCCAGGTGGTTTCCTTGCACTGATTTGGCTGTCCCCAAAACCGATATATATCTATCTGTAGTAGGGAACCTGATGACTTGGAAGATATACACGTCACTGAAATAGCATTTGATTTTAGAGAAAAAAAATATGTATTTTTCCCTAGTTTTTAGGGAATGTGTATGCGGTCAAATGCCAAAGTATGAGTGTAAAAAAAAAAAAAAAAAAAAAAAAAAAAAAAAAAAAAAAAAAAAAAAAAAAAAAAAAGGGTGTCTGCCACTGATCACCTAAAGATGTGGATATCTGGGATGACGAAAAATGACGATGGAGGTTTAAGCCCTAATAAACACAGTTATACAGTAGTAGTAGTAGCAGTAGTAGTAGTAGTAGTAGTAGTCCCTCTCCCAATCTCCTTCAAGAGGCTTTAATTGCTTCTTTTGAAGCCATGTCTACTGGATTACTTTTTATATGCTTATATGTGAATTTTTCTATGACGCAAACAAAATTTTAGATATTCGTTAGACTCAGCTAATTAACGTCAAGATTATTCTTGACAGATTTCGATGACCAGAAACCTTCCATTTTTTTTTTTTTTTTTTTTTTTATTTTTTTTTTTTTTTTTTTTTTTTTTTTTTTTACTAATATCATTTAAGTAACGAGTTCGTTTATAGTTCCTTGAAGATATCTTGTATGTGGAAATGTGTGTAAGGAGCTATTGAGATATTTACGGATATCTAATAAACCTTCTCCATCAAAAGGCTCAATACTAGAGTATTATTGAAGTTTTTTTTTCCAGCTCATATTTGACATAATTTGTAGTTTATTGTTGTTACTGGTCTTTAGATATTTCATATTATTCAATCATTATTTCTCATATGTAGTTTATTTATATCCTTTTTTTTTTTTGCGTTCCGCACTGAGATATTTTTCCTTATAGCATCCTGCTTTTACCCCCATGGTTGTAGCTAAGATAATAATAATAATAATAATAATGATAATAATAATAATAATAATAATAATAATAATAATAATAATAATAATAATAATAATAATAATAATAATAATTAAATTTGAATGTAATGAAAGTGCCGTAGCATTTGAAATCAATCTATTTGATTATAAGTGGGGAGGGCATGGCTGTCATGACAAGAAACCTGGACCTCTTAAAGTGAGTAAAAGTGATATTGTAAAGGGGACTGTGTTGCTTTGCAATAATAGCAACAGTTTAGGATCATCGATAAAGTTAAAGAAGGATGCAGAGAAGGGGCAGGGGTTTGGAGGGATTAAAAAAGAAAAAATCCTGAGGCTGCTGTTATGGATTAGGAAGGAATCTGATGTACTGTGTATTTGTAAAAATGTGTTTTATATACCTTGCAGCAGTTATTATTATTATTATTATTATTATTATTATTATTATTATTATTATTATTATTATTATTATTATTATCTAAGCTACATCCCTAGTTGGAAAAGAAGGGTTATAAGTCCTAGGATCCCAACATGGAAAACTAGCCCAGTGAGGAAAGAAAATAAGGAAATAAATGAGGTACAAGTGAAGTAATAAACAGTTAAACTATAATATTTTAAGAACAGTAATAGCATTTAGATAGATAATTCATAAATAAACTATAAAAAGATACTCATCTCAACCTGTTCAACATAAAAACATTTGCTGTAAGTTTGAACTTTTGAAGTTCCATCAATTCAACAGCCTCATTAGGAAGATCATTCCAGAGCCTGATGAGAGGTGGAATATAACTTCTAGAAAAATGTATAGTATTGCTTTACTTTTAGTCATAATAGGGTAAAATCTGAACACTTACTTTTTGCTTATCAGATATAAAGCAACTTTGGCGAAAAAGGTTTTAAAATGATGAATTTGAAAATATACATAAGTGTTGACAAGAACTTATCTTTAGTGCCAGGAGGATCAATATGAGAGAGAGAGAGAGAGAGAGAGAGAGAGAGAGAGAGAGAGAGAGAGAGAGAGAGAGAGAGAGAGAGAGAGAGAGAGAGAGAGAGAGAGAGAGAGAGAGAGAGGAGAGGAGAGAGAGAGAGAGAGAGAGAGAGAGAGAGAGAGAGAGAGAGGCAAGGTCGATGAAAATCCTTTGGCCTCAACTCCAATTCAATGAGTACCAGAAATCCATTATCCCGACGAAGCCAAAGTTGGTAATGGTTAAAATTTTAGTATTAAATGATACAGGCTTTCGTCCGAATAGAGATGGAGAGAAGTCTTGTTCATCCGTATACTTTATCATAAGTTCACATAAATGTGAAAAATTAAAACGTTTTGTAGTCTTTGTATAAGGCGATATTCATGACGAAGTCTTATAAGGATAACAGTATACGAATAATTAAATTCATCTTTTCTATGGAATTTAACTTCGTTTTACTCTAAATGAAATTGTTTATGTAGAGAATTAAGGCAAGTAAAATTTATTGACTTACTTTTTTGGGGTTATTAATACTTAAAATGAATATACATCCTATTCGTGACTCTGGAACATATAACTTACAGAAACAAATTAAAGTTTCAATACCATAATATTAGCACTATAGGATAATCCAAGTTATCATTAATATTACCTTCATCACCGTCATTGTTCCGTAATATCTTATCGTTATCTTTATCATTATCATCATCATTATTATCATTATTAGCTTACACTCAGTCTTCAGGAGGTTCTCCACTGTCAACTGAACATTTAATTCCAACTGTTATGTGGACAAAATATTTTCGAAATCAGTGCGACACAAAATTTGGCAAAAATCGTCGAACGCTTAATGTTTCAGAAATATGATTTTGATATTAGATGAAATGAAATTATTGTGATTTGCGTTTCTCTTACTCATATCATAAATCACCTTAGAGAACTGCGACATTCTTTATATATATGACTTCAAAACTTTCTTTGATAACTTTCATCTGATATTGAGTAGGCTTGCAAGGGCCCCAGCCACCAGTTGAGATACTACTGCTAGAAAATTACTCGGTCTTTTGATTGGATATATAGCACAACACTGGATTCGTCCCTGGTTACGGTTTATTTTCCTTTGCCCACACATACAGAGAATGGTCTGGCCTATTTTCTATAAATTTGTTTTCTTTCCTCTGTCAAGGAGTTAACTTCTGCAGAATAATTGTTCAGTGGTAACTCTCTACTTGACAAGTGTTTTCTAGTCTTGGGTAGTGCCATAGCCCCTGTACCATGGTCTGGCACTGCCTTGGGGTAGAGTTCTCTTACTTGGGTGTACACTAGGGCACACTATTCGATGTATTCGATGTTTACTTTCTTTATAATGAATGTTTTTCAAATGAGATAATCCTAAGATGATCATGCTTGAAGAAGTCTAGAGAAAAATCAGATTTATTTAATATATTTAACCTTCGCCATAATAGACTCTAATGATTCATACTCGCATATCTAGATTATAAAATCTAAGCTCAGTCAAGTCAAACAAGCCGAAACATTCACCACATGATATGGAAACTGATTGGGATTGTGAAACTCATGCAGGATTAAGAGCTCGAGAGTAGAGCTTGTATGGTCTGGTGATATTTCATCCGGTGTGGTGAAACCTGGACACCAATTCTGAAATTGATGAGAACGTGGCATATCATGGAAGGGTGAAGAGAGATATACCCATCATTAGACTGAGAATCACCAGTCTAAATCAAGGAAGGGCTAGATGAGCGCTGGGCCTTGATTATTTCTTCTTTCTTGCTGTGTTGTTTCTTAGAGTTGTTTTTTGTGGCTGATCATTATTTTTCCTGCTATTAAAATCACTGTCTTTGGTTTGTTTAAAGTATTGCTTTGTTTAATAAATCTTATAATATTCGTTTCAATGAACATAAATTGTAATTTATTAGTCAGGAAAATGTTGAGAAAGCTCATGGAAAAAACACGAATTCTTTTTCATTTATTTATATCAATATAGAAAAACATATGATAAAAGGAAATCCATGGCATTTGAGAAAACCATTAACCCTGTCCCGAATCCTGATGGAATAAAAAGTTTCCCCTGTTCCAGATATTTAACGACGTTCAAGTGTCTGGAGTTTGGCTAGAGGGAAGAAGAAGAAGAAGAAGAAGAAGAAGAAGAAGAAGAAGAAGAAGAAGAAGAAAAGTGTATATAAATAGCACTCTATTTTCACTAAAGTCAGCACAATAGATGTAACGCATAGAAGGGAAAAACTGAATGTAAACAATAGCCAACGAGAAAGATGCTAGAAAATCTCTCCACTCTCATCCAGATGGATTACATCTGACCGGAGGATATAAAAGGTTTCTAATTGATTTCTGGCGAAGGTGAAACTTAATGAATGGGTTCCTCCAAAGAATTAGACGAGGTTCTTAGGGTTGGAAGCGAAAGCAACTCGTGTGAATGAAATTAGATTTTTGGCCAGCCGTCACTTTCAAACTTAATATCAAACTATGTATCAAATGAGCTTTAAAGAAAAGGAGGATGCTTTAAGCCCTGTGGGAGCTTCTACAGGAAAAAATGAAAATAGCCTATTGACGAAAAGAAATAAGGAAATGAATAAAGTACTCAGTTATATATATACACACATATTTATGTATGCAAATATATATATATATATATATATATATATATATATATATATATATATATATATATATAAAGGGAAAAGGAAAATAGGATGATAAGGGGACTAAGATAAACAGGTAAATAAGAGGAAAAAGTGAATAAGATAAAAAAGCAATCAAGATGATACAGTGAATAAGATGAAAAAGTGAATAAGATAAAAAGGTGATTCAGATGAAAAAATAAATATGATAAAAAAAGTGAATGAGATGAAAAGGTGAATATGATGAGGAAGTAAATAAGAGGAAAGGGGGAATGAGGTGGAAGGGTGAATAAGATGAGAAGTGAAATAAGATGAAAAGGTGAATAATATGATAAAGGGACTAAGAAGAAAAGGTGAATGAGATGAAAAAGTTAATAAGATGGGAAGGAGAATAAGAGGAAAAGGGGAATAAGGTGAAAAGGTAAGTAGGATGAAACGGTGAGTAAGAGGAAAAATGGAATATGGTGAAAAGGTGAGTAAGATGATAAGTGAAATAATATGGAAATGTGAATAACATGCTAAGTAAAATATGAAATAAATGGGAAAAAGTTAATAGGGGGGACTAAGATGAAAAGGTGAATAAAATGAAAAGATGAATAAGATGAAAAAAATAATGAGATAAAAAAGTGAATATGATGAAAAGGTGATTAAGATGTGAAATAGAAATAATATAAAAGGTGAATAAAAAGAAAAGGTGGATAAAGTGAAAAGATGAATAAGATGAGAAGTGAAATAAGATGAAAAGGTGACTAAGATGATAAAGGAACTAAGATGAAAAGGTGATCAAGAGGAAAAGGGAAATAAGGGGAGAATGTCCTGCTTGCTAGGGCAATGTCTCTGTCCTTTGCATCTGCCATTCATAAGTGGTCTTTAAACCAACCTATGCCTACCTTGGATAAAGGTGTCATTCATTAACCATGACAAAGACAGCATTGTTCAATACGTTAGTGAAACAGTAAAGAGAACTGTAATTTGCAATGAGGTAAATAAGATGAAAAAGTAAGTAAGAGGAAAAGGGGAATAAGGTGAAAAGGTGAATAGGATAAAAAGGTGAATAACAGGAAAAGGTGAATAAGATGAAAAAGTAAGAGGAAAAAGGGAAGAAGGTGAAAAGGTGACTAGGATAAAAAGGTGACTAGGATAAAAGGGTGAATAACATGAAAAGGTGAATAAGATGAAAAAGTGAATAAGAGGGAAAGGGGATTAAGGTGAAAAGGTGAATAGGATAAAAAGGTGAATAACAGTAAAAGGTGAATGAGATGAAAAAATGAGTAAGAGGGATAGGGGAATAAGGTGAAAAGTTAAATAGGATAAAAAGGTGAAGAACAGGAAAAGGTGAATAAGATGAAAAAGTGAGTAAGAGGAAAAAGGGAATAAGGTGAAAAGGTGAATAGGATAAAAAGGTGAATAACAGGAAAAGGTGAATAATATGAAAAAGTGAGTAAGAGAAAAAAGGGAATAAGGTGAAAAGGTGAATAGGATAAAAAGGTGAATAACAGGATAAGGTGAATAAGATGAAAAAGTGAGTAAGAGGAAAAAGGGAATAAGGTGAAAAGATGAATAGGATAAAAAGGTGAATAACAGGAAAAGGTGAATAAGATGAAAAAGTGAGTAAGAGAAAAAAGGGAATAAGGTGAAAAGGTGAATGGGAAAAAAACGTGACAAAGAGGAAAAGGTGAATAAGAGGAAAAAGTGAGTAAGAGGAAAAAGGGAATGAGGTGAAAAGGTGAATAGGATAAACAGGTGAATAACAGGAAAAGGTGAATAAGATGAAAAAGTGAGTAAGAGAAAAAAGGGAATAAGGTGAAAAGGTGAATGGGAAAAAAACGTGACAAAGAGGAAAAGGTGAATAAGAGGAAAAAGTGAGTAAGAGGAAAAAGGGAATAAGGTGAAAAGGTGAATAGGATAAACAGGTGAATAACAGGAAAAGGTGAATAAGATGAAAAAGTGAGTAAGAGGAAAAAATGAATAAGGTGAAAAAGTGAATAGGATAAAAAAGTGAATAACAGGAAAAGGTGAATAAGATGAAAAAGTGAGTAGGAGGAAAAAGTAAATAAGGTGAAAAGGTGAATAGAATGAAAAGGTGAATAAGAGGAAAAGTTGAATAAGATGAAAAATTGAGTAAGAGGAAAAGGGGAATGAGGTGAAAAGGTGAATAGGATAAAAAGTGAATAAGATGAAAAAGTGAGTAAGAGGAAAAAGGGAATAAGGTGAAAAGGTGAATACGACAAAAAGGTGTATAACAGGAAAAGGTGAATAAGATAAAAAAGTGAGTTAAAGGAAAAGGGGAATAAGATGAAAACGTGAGTAAGAGGAAAAAGTAAATAAGGTGAAAAGGTGAATAGGATAAAAAGGTGAATAAAAGGAAAAGGTGAGTAAGATGAAAAAGTGAGTAAGAGGAAAAGGTGAATAAGGTGAAAAGGTGGATAGGATAAAAAGTGAATGAGATGAAAAAGTGAGTAAGAGGAAAAAAGGAATAAGGTGAAAAGGTGAATAGGATAAAAAGGTGAATAACAGGAAAAGGTGAATAAGATGAAAAAGTGAGTAAGAGGAAAAAGGGAATTAGGTGAAAAGGTGAATAGGATAAAAAGGTGAATAACAGGAAAAGGTGAATAAGATGAAAAAGTGAGGAAGAGGAAAAAGGGAATTAGGTGAAAAGGTGAATAGGAAAAAAAGGTGAATAAGAGGAAAAGGTAAATAAGAGGAAAAAGTGAGTAAGAGGAAAAGGGGAATCATGTGAAAAGGTGAATAGGATAAAAAGGTGAATAACAGAAAAGTTGAATAAGATGAAAAGGTAAATAAGATGAGAAAGTATTTAAGATAAAAAGATGAATATGAGGAAAACGGGAATAAGGTGAAAGGGTGAATAGTGAAATAAGATGAAAAGACAAATCACAAGATAAGGGGACTTAGATGAAAAGGTGAATAAGATGAAAAGGGGAATAAGATAAAAAGGCGAATAAGAGGAAAGTGGGAATGAGGAGAAAAAGTGAATTAGATGAAAAGGCGAGTAAGAGTGAAAGGAGAATAGGGAGAAACTATGAATAAGATGAGAGTAGAAATAAGATGAAAAGGTGTATAGGATGATAAGGGGACTAAGATGAAAAGGTGAATACGATGAAAAAGGTGAGTAAGAGGAAAGGGGGAATTAGGTGAAAAGATGAAAAGGGGAGTAAGAGGAATAGGGGAATAAGGAGAAGAGGTGAATAAGATGAGAAGGTAAATATGATGGAAAGGTGAATAAGATGATAAGGGGACTAAGATGAAAAGGTGAATACGATGAAAACGTGAATAAGAGGAAAGGGGGAATTAAGTGAAATGGTGACAAAGATGAAAAGGCGAGTAAGAGGAAAAGATGAATAAGATAAAAAAGGTGAATAAGGCGAGAAGAAAAATAAGAAGAAAAGGTGAATAAGATGAAAAAGTGAATAAGACGGATAGGTGAATAAGATGAAAAGGCCAATAAGATGAAAAGGTGAACAAGAGGAGAAGGTGAATAAGGGGAAAAGATGAATAAGATTAGAAGTGGAATAATATGAAAAGGTGAATAAGATGAAGTGGTGAATAAGACGTAAAAGTGAATAAGATAAGAAGGGAAATATAATGAAAAGGGGAATATAATGAAAAGTGGAGTAGAAAGAAAAGAAGAATGAGGAGAAAAGGAGAATAATATGAGGAGGGAGGGAAATAAAATGAAAAGGTGAAAAAGATAAGAAGTGAAATAAGATGAAAAGGTGTATAAGATGAAAAAGTAAATTAGATGAATAGGTGAATAAGAGGAAAAGAAGAATAAGGAGAAAAGGTGAATAAAATGAGAGGTGAAGTAAGATGAAAAGGTGAATTAGATTTATATACATACATACACATATATATATATATATATATATATATATATATATATATATATATATATATATATATATACATATATATATATGTATATATACATATGTATATGTATATATATAAATATATATATATATATATATATATATATATATATATATATATATATATATATATATATATATATATATATATATATGTATATATATATATATATATATATATATATATATATATATATATATATATATATACATATATATATATATATATATATATATATATATATATATATATATATATATATATATATATATATATATACAGAAGCCTACAAAATCTCCAGAAAATGTTGCTAGGTGTTACATGAACCAAATCTCTTCCTGAAATTCTGGTAAGCTTGTTAAAATCCTTCACCTTTATCTAATAAATACTAAATGATATACCCTTTTCTTCAGCATTTAATCGTCCACAATATCATTTACAATATTTGTTGCTTCTTCATTTTACTGGTTCCCATTTATCCTCTGTATGCAATAGCCAATTCTTGACTCACAAAGGCAAAGCCTTATTATAGTATTACATTTCTCGCTCTGAGTCCTCAATCATTAATGTATATCAACTGCCACATTAATTCCACATGTGATCATCAGTCTTCGTTTAACTGTCAGCGACGGGCGTGAAGATGAAATTTGACGCGGGACTTGCCTCATAAAAAGGAGAGAGAGAGAGAGAGAGAGAGAGAGAGAGAGAGAGAGAGAGAGAGAGAGAGAGAGAGAGAGAGAGAGAGAGAGAGAGAGATCAATTTCATCATTTCCCTTGCCCTTTCTTTACCGTTCTTATGCTCTGTGCCAACCATTTTCGTAACCAACTGGTTTTTATCTAACCTTTTTGTCATAAGCTTATGTCGACCTAAAAAAAAAAAAAAAAAAAAAAAAAAAAATGCTGTTCTCTGATGGTTTTTCTTTCCTTATTTACAACAACGGACAAGCAGTTATGGGTATTTTCGCGAAAGATGTGGATATACTGTAAATGCCAAAATAAATACAATGACCATGTGGCAGGGTTGCCGTGTAGCCTTGCTTTTACCACAGTTTTGTATATTCAATATTCATTATTATAAGATAACATGAAAATAATTTCACCGGTATCTGCATGTTTTCTTCATTATCACCAAAACACTAATTCCTTTTGTGAACGTCAAACACTTTTCAATGCCAATCACCAAACATAAATGCTTTCATACTTTCCATCTCACTCAACAGTTTCGTGTCAAATATTTCATATGTATATCGTCTTCCTTGTGTAAGTATGAGCCTTGGTGTTTTGCTTTCTTAATTAAAACTAAGCCATTAACCGTCCATAGTATAATCACATGTAACAATAATTTATCACCCTATTCCATGGAACATTTTCCCTACCCTAACTTACCGTACAAATACAAGTTAGCCGCTAATTTACGCTGTCAACATCTTACCTGAACATCTATAATCTTGTGAGCTCAAAGAAATTTTCCATATTTTGTATA
>NC_090756.1:86148758-86158758 GCF_036898095.1 Palaemon carinicauda
TTGCACATTTTTACGTGTTTTTCATATTCAAATAAGCCATATATATTTTTGATATATTAATGTCTGGATTCTCTTAACAACCTCGGGATCACAGACCCAGGCGAAATCTCACAAAGACAAGAGCTTGGCTCCGGCCGGGAATCGAACCCTGGTCGGCAAGCTTATATAGACAGTGACTAACCCACTTGGCCACGAACAAAGATATATATGGCTTATTTGAATACGAAAAACACGTAAAAATGTGCAAAATTTATCATTAATTGAATGCCAAGTAACAAACTACCAATTAGCTACGATGGTGAAGATGGGTTGATTTCAATTCTAAGTACAAAATACCTGAATTCGACTGGTATGAGTACAGTAGAATTGTCATTGACTTTTATCTTTGTTCGTGGCCAAGTGGGTTAGTCACTGTCTATATAAGCTTGCCGACCAGGGTTCGATTCCCTGCCGGAGCCAAGCTCTTGTCTTTGTGAGATTTCGCCTGGGTCTGTGATCCCGAGGTTGTTAAGAGAATCCAGACATTAATATATCAAAAATATATATGGCTTATTTGAATATGAAAAACACGTAAAAATGTGCAAAATTTATCATTAATTGAATGCCAAGTAACAAACTACCAATTAGCTACGATGGTGAAGATGGGTTGATTTCAATTCTAAGTACAAAATACCTGAATTCGACAGGTATGAGTACAGTAGAATTGTCATTGACTTTTATCTTTGTTCGTGGCCAAGTAGGTTAGTCACTGTCTATATAAGCTTGCCGACCAGGGTTCGATTCCCGGCCGGAGCCAAGCTCTTGTCTTTGTGAGATTTCGCCTGGGTCTGTGATCCCGAGGTTGTTAAGAGAATCCAGACATTAATATATCAAAAATATATATGGCTTATTTGAATATGAAAAACACGTAAAAATGTGCAAAATTTATCATTAATTGAATGCTAAGTAACAAACTACCAATTAGCTACGATGGTGAAGATGGGTTGATTTCAATTCTAAGTACAAAATACCTGAATTCGACAGGTATGAGTACAGTAGAATTGTCATTGACTTTTATCTTTGTTCGTGGCCAAGTGGGTTAGTCACTGTCTATATAAGCTTGCCGACCAGGGTTCGATTCCCGGCCGGAGCCAAGCTCTTGTCTTTGTGAGATTTCGCCTGGGTCTGTGATCCCGAGGTTGTTAAGAGAATCCAGACATTAATATATCAAAAATATGTATGGCTTATTTGAATATGAAAAACACGTAAACATGTGCAAAATTTATCATTAATTGAATGCCAAGTAACAAACTACCAATTAGCTACGATGGTGAAGATGGGTTGATTTCAATTCTAAGTACAAAATACCTGAATTCGACAGGTATGAGTACAGTAGAATTGTCATTGACTTTTATCTTTGTTCGTGGCCAAGTGGGTTAGTCACTGTCTATATAAGCTTGCCGACCAGGGTTCGATTCCCGGCCGGAGCCAAGCTCTTGTCTTTGTGAGATTTCGCCTGGGTCTGTGATCCCGAGGTTGTTAAGAGAATCCAGACATTAATATATCAAAAATATATATGGCTTATTTGAATATGAAAAACACGTAAAAATGTGCAAAATTTATCATTAATTGAATGCCAAGTAACAAACTACCAATTAGCTACGATGGTGAAGATGGGTTGATTTTAATTCTAAGTACAAAATACCTGAATTCGACAGGTATGAGTACAGTAGAATTGTCATTGACTTTTATCTTTGTTCGTGGCCAAGTGGGTTAGTCACTGTCTATATAAGCTTGCCGACCAGGGTTCGATTCCCGGCCGGAGCCAAGCTCTTGTCTTTGTGAGATTTCGCCTGGGTCTGTGATCCCGAGGTTGTTAAGAGAATCCAGACATTAATATATCAAAAATATATATGGCTTATTTGAATATGAAAAACACGTAAAAATGTGCAAAATTTATCATTAATTGAATGCCAAGTAACAAACTACCAATTAGCTACGATGGTGAAGATGGGTTGATTTCAATTCTAAGTACAAAATACCTGAATTCGACAGGTATGAGTACAGTAGAATTGTCATTGACTTTTATCTTTGTTCGTGGCCAAGTGGGTTAGTCACTGTCTATATAAGCTTGCCGACCAGGGTTCGATTCCCGGCCGGAGCCAAGCTCTTGTCTTTGTGAGATTTCGCCTGGGTCTGTGATCCCGAGGTTGTTAAGAGAATCCAGACATTAATATATCAAAAATATATATGGCTTATTTGAATATGAAAAACACGTAAAAATGTGCAAAATTTATCATTAATTGAATGCCAAGTAACAAACTACCAATTAGCTACGATGGTGAAGATGGGTTGATTTCAATTCTAAGTACAAAATACCTGAATTCGACAGGTATGAGTACAGTAGAATTGTCATTGACTTTTATCTTTGTTCGTGGCCAAGTGGGTTAGTCACTGTCTATATAAGCTTGCCGACCAGGGTTCGATTCCCGGCCGGAGCCAAGCTCTTGTCTTTGTGAGATTTCGCCTGGGTCTGTGATCCCGAGGTTGTTAAGAGAATCCAGACATTAATATATCAAAAATATATATGGCTTATTTGAATATGAAAAACACGTAAAAATGTGCAAAATTTATCATTAATTGAATGCCAAGTAACAAACTACCAATTAGCTACGATGGTGAAGATGGGTTGATTTCAATTCTAAGTACAAAATACCTGAATTCGACAGGTATGAGTACAGTAGAATTGTCATTGACTTTTATCTTTGTTCGTGGCCAAGTGGGTTAGTCACTGTCTATATAAGCTTGCCGACCAGGGTTCGATTCCCGGCCGGAGCCAAGCTCTTGTCTTTGTGAGATTTCGCCTGGGTCTGTGATCCCGAGGTTGTTAAGAGAATCCAGACATTAATATATCAAAAATATATATGGCTTATTTGAATATGAAAAACACGTAAAAATTTGCAAAATTTATCATATATGTATATATATATATAAATATATATATATATATATATATATATATATATATATATATATATATATATATATATATATATATATATATATATATATATATATATGCATGTATGTATATGATAAATTTTGCACATTTGGACGTGTTTTTCATACTCAAATAAGCCCTATATTTTTTATACATTAATGTCTTGATTCTCTTAATGACCTCAGTATCAGAGCCTTAGGCGAAATCACACAAAGACAACAGCTTGTGACCGGCCGGGAGTGAAACCCTGGTCCACGAATTTTGGATAAACATTGACATACCATTTTGTGGCCAAGTGGGTGAATCGATACGAACCAATATACCTTTAAGTAAGAAACCAATTTCAGCTATTTGTGACCAAGCATTTGTATCTGGTCATGCCATTTCTAAGGAAAATTCCAAAATTACAGACAGACATAGTAGCGTCAGCCAACTGAGAATCTTGGAGTCTTTATACATTTTCAAGACCAAAACCAGATTGAATTAGGGCTTACCTGTTCAGTTACAGTGATCCATTGATCTGTTTTCTGGTCTGTTGGTTGCTGCTTTGGATGGGTGGTCATCGTGTCCTGTGGGTGACTAGGTATATAATTTTTTGGGGTCATTTATAAAGTTATATAGTTATATGTGTAATAAGTCTTTTATATGGTTTCATGTTCCTTGATTGCTTTGATTTAAGAGCTAGTTGGGCAGTTCTTGGAAGTATATCTTCTTACCTATGTACTTATGATAATTTTTATTAATATTATTAATTTAAATCATGATAATTGCAGATAGGCTGAGGATGACATTAGTTATGTCGAAACCTCCCAAGTAAAGATGATAGCAGCATTGACTATTCTATTTCAATTTAAATTGTAATTCCCGTTAGGAACCCAATTATCAACTATATATATATATATATATATATATATATATATATATATATATATATATATATATATATATATATATATATATATATATATATATACATACATACATACATACATATATATATATATATATATATATATATATATATATATATATATATATATATATATATATATATATATATATATATATGTGTCCCATGTCAACGGATGAGACATGAGTTTTTCTCACTTTATTACAACTGGTTCATGAGTACACTGAACGCACAAAGGCAACTAACACTCCTCGCAAACAAGATGAAATCTTCCTACAGCAGCATGGTGAATTGTTAGTTTTGTGGAATTTTCATGATGGTAGAGTTTATTTATCTTGACGTACAACACATATCTTCATACAAGAAGGAGGAGGTGCGCACTCTCTCTCACTTGTCTATGATATATGGAAGACACTCCAACCCGGAATAGGCATGACATGTACTAAACAAAAAGGAAAGATAATATATATATATATATATATATATATATATATATATATATATATATATATATATATATATATATATATATATATATATATATATATATATATATATATATATATAAATCACTAAAAAAAACACATCTTCAACAAAAAGAAATTAGAAATTGATAATCGCATGTAAATATAAATAATTCCACTCATTTCTTTTTATGACCTCTGCAACTAAAATAGAGAATACCTAATGTAAGAAAATTCATAACAATATCAATATTACAAACCTCATAAATAACCTCCCTCAAGTTGCGGGCAATACGGGCTTTTTGTGGGGTGACAACGTTAGGAATAGATAATGCTTCATCCCTCGATTTTACTTGTCCAGTTTTTTGGCTTAATTTGACAACAAAACTTAGCACCACTGTTTCACTTTTTAATTAAATCACTACTACACTTGCACTTGCAACTATCAGCCGGTCGCGACTAGCCGTTTTCCCAAGAAAATCATTCACCTTCCCGCCCTTCTCTTATAACAATAAGAATGAGGTATTCATATCTACGCATTCTTTTAAACTGCCTCTCCTCAAGGATGAATATTAAACCTGCAGCCACATGCCATTCTGGATCCACCCCAGCCCCCGTAACCAGGAATCATATATATACATGAATAATACAGCATCTGGCAGACGGATCTTACCTGACCTATTTAACCTCTGATTGTTTTTAGGTTCACTCAGCAGTATGTCATAAGTATTGCCATCAACATAAGAACACATTGTTATCATCAAGTTTATTCAAAACACGTCAAAAGAAGAAATGAGGTCTGTTCAAACAAAAACAACAGCAAAGGAAAAAAAAAATATTACTCATCAACTCGAGGATTATCACGTATGCAGGGGTAAGGAGGAATGCTCTGATTGACACTTTGGAAAACTACCTCTTCAGGCACCACATGTATGTGAGCCTGATGATGTTCAGACACTACGCCATTATTAATGCTTTGTATCACTACGGTGTTAGACTTAACCATCTTTACTCGGTACGGACCCAAATATGCTGGCTCTAGTTTGTGTTTCCTAGGTTGTAATTGTTTCAAATACACACGATCCCCCACAAATACTTTTACCAGTGTGGTTTTGAGCCGACCATTATACTTGGATGTGTTTTTCATTAGCTCTTCTCAAAAGCCTTTCATTGATGGTCATTACTCTCTTCAGTAGATTTAATAAATATACACGGTATTTCTCAGTTGAATAATTTGGCAATGGTTGCGAATCAATCAGGACCGTATATGGTAACACAGGATCCTGTCCATATACTAAAAAGAATGGTGTGTCCTTGAGCGAAGCATTATATGCAATGTTCAAAGCTAGCTCAGCTGTAGGAAACATGGCGTGCCAATGAAGGAGGTTATCAGCCGCTAAGTAACGTAAAATTGGACTACACCACTATTATACGATTCCAGTAAGCCATTAGCTGAAGGCCTATATGCGGTCACTGAAAAGTGTTCAGTTTTCATCAAGTCTCTGACCGATTCCGCCACATTTATAAACTCAAGACCATTATCATTTATCAAAATATTCGGGCAACCAAACCTAGTAATGAAAGAGCACAGTGCCTGGGCTAATGAATTCGCTGATTTTCCCATCATTGTGTAAGTATAAGTGTAACGAGTAAATGCATCCACAAATACACATATATACTTATGTTGTGTTAAAGTATGCACTCAATAAAATTCAATAGGAATCAAAGGCCACTTTCTGGCTTCTGGTTCAGTGTTTTCATGTTCTTTGAAACAGTTACAAGCATGACAACATTTTATATAATTCTCGATAGATTTTTTTCATTCCTAACCAAAATAAGGATTCATCTGCTCTATGAAACCCCAAATGCCCTGCATACGGACTTGCATGTACAATGTAAATGGCTCTATTAATTGGAGAGGGTAGAACTATCTCTTCACAAAATTCCCCTCCCCTCTTCTCGTAAGCACAATATAAGATATAATTTTCTATGAAAATAAATTCTCATGAGGCACATTCCAAAATGATGGAAAACGCTCCAATTCCCTTTTAATCACTGCTTGTACTCTCTCCATCCATTCCTCTTTTTTTCTGTCCCTTTCGGACTTCTTTTAGGTCCCAACCTTCTAAGTCAATCAAACCTGCATCATCAGGGCATTCATTCTGGACACCCCTGGTCAAGTCCTCGGCCACTCACATATAGTCACCTTCCCCGCTCATATCTCTCTCTCCCCCCTCCCCCCCCTCTCTCTCTCTCTCTCTCTCTCTCTCTCTCTCTCTCTCTCTCTCTCTCTCTCTCTCTCTCTCTCTCATCCCGTGTTTTCTGATTGCTCCTCGGCTGAATTCAAATCCCGTTCTCTATTTTCTCTGTTTTAATGGAGGTCTTCAATATTTTGGTTTCGTTCTTCGTTCCTCTTTTGTGCCCTAGTTGTTACTCCTATTACTGCACCTCTGGAGAGAGCATCAGCTACCTAGTTAGCTTTACCTTTTATATTGTGAAAACCCTTTATATAAAACTCTAACAATCTTCCAATCCATCGCGCTTGTTGTGAGATCAAATCTCCTTTGTAAAATAGGTCACATAAGGGGCAATAATCACTTTGCAACTCAATCGACTGACCTAATATAAAGAACTGATGCCTCTCTAGAATCCAAAGAATAGACAAAGCCTCTCGATTGAATGTACTATAATTCTTTTCTGTCCCTTTTAATGCCCAGGAAGAAAAACAAATAGGTCGCCCTCCACCTTTATCATCTCGTTGAGAAATTACACCACCAATAGTCAAGCTACTTGCATCTGATGTCACTAAAAAACGGGTGATCAAATCTAGGATATGCGAGTAAGTCATTGCTAGTTAAGGCAGCTTTCAAATGATTAAAGGCTCTTTCATTTTCCACTCCCCAAAAGGGTCTCGCTTTCTTTCCAGAAATCTCTTATGAATTTATGGTAATACTCAGCGAGCCCAAGGAAACTTCCTTAGGGGTATGTGGCCTAGAGAAATCTCGAATAGACGCTATTCTACAGGAGCAGGGTTGGATACCTTCTGGGGTTATTATGTGACCTAAAAATTCGACCTGTTTATAGGAAAATTTACACTTTGACAAATTTATTTTCATACCATTACGTCGCAATGCTTCTAAAACTTTACAAATATTATTACTATTATGTTCTTTGGACGTTTTCTCTATAATTATGATATCGTCTAAATAAACATGAAAATTTTGGCCAATTAAGAGAGACAAAACTGCCATCATTACTCTAGAGAAATGACTTGGAGCATTTTTAATAACGAAAGGAAGAAAATTAAACTGAAATAGTTAATCGTTAGCTTTAAATGCCATTTTACATTTACTGTCTTTCTTAATGTGTATTTGATAGTGTCTAAATTTTAAATGAACAATTGTAAAATATTTACTATCCTGTACCTTCACAAGTAATTCTTCGATCGAGGGAAATGGAAATGCATTATACTTGGTGACTGCATTTAACTTCCTATAATCAACACACAATCTTACTGAGCCATCTTTTTTCCTAACATCTGCAATTGGAGAAACCCAGGGGGATTCGCTCTTCTCGATTATCCCTTGTTCACGTAATTTGATTATTCCCCTTTCTGTCTCTTCCTGGAAATAAATGGGTACCTTATAAGGCCTTGACCTGATCAGCTCTGCCTGCCCAGTTTTAAGGCTGAAGGGAAATCGATCAATCCTCCCGGGTGGCTCATCTCCAATTGCAATTACATCGTAATAATCATTAACAATGTCACTAACTATAGCTTGATATTCTGACAGACATAGTTTTCGCTCTAACATAATCAAATTCTGAGTGCGTTCATCTGTGCGGGCTGGAGTTGTGGCTCTCAAGATCCCATTATTAGCAATTTGACATAATTCTAATTCACACACAGAATCACTTCCTAACACAACTCTTTTATTTGATAAATTAACTATTGTTATATCAGTTATGTTCTCTTTTATTTCCGTTAAGCCCTCTGAGATTACATGAGCCCAATTATCATGGTGTTTAACAACGACCTTGGTTCTTTCCGGAAGAGGCCGACACGGGATCACTGATATGATCGTGTTTCGGGAGACAACACTTCTCCTCTCCCAGGTACAGCTGTCAATCTGTGTCCGCACAAGCACTTACTCTCCCATGACATTCTATCGGCAAAATGCACCCTCCTGCTTTTACTGTTATTGTATGTTTTCTCAAAAAATGCATATATGATTACTAGATATGAAATAAATTCCAAAAACAGCCTCGATTCCTGGAATTCCCAAGGTTGGCAAGACAAAGAATCATGTGTAAACTTTACAGATCCCACCTTAGAGTTGACGATCGTAGTATTGTTTATGCGTAGTTTATTTCCTCCTGCCGTGTCAAGGGCATTGGATGCTGCTGACTGTAGTGGGTATGAGAACCATTTTTCAATCAGTGAAACTCTGGCTCCTGTGTCTATCACTGCTCGAATGGATTTATAGGGCAGGTCAATCCTAACTGCTAGCATTCCTAGCCAGCCATTACGATATATGGGGCACGGGCCAATGACCCCAGCTGCATGGCCGCTGCTCCCTAGTGCAGTGGGGGTGAGGTTGGGGGTACTGAGGGTGGTCCCAGTGCCTGCTCTACCAAGTCCATCGTTGTTACTCTCATCGCTGCCTCGGCTGCTGCTTCTGATGTCGTTGCTCTCCCTCATCTCCCCCATCCTCTGCTTCCCTTTCCTCGGATGTTGGAAGGGGGTAGGTGTGCATGTACGACAGCACGCCCGGCCTCGGTGTTTTTTTTCTGGGCACTCTTGAGATAGAAGACCATACGTCTGAAAAGTGTAACAGCGGGGGGATCCTTGGTTGGGGCCCTACACTCGTCGGTGCCCCTCTCCCCCAAACTGCCAGCATCTGAAGACTCTTCTCATCCTCTGACTGCATTCTCCCCTCTCCCGCTTTGGGGTTTGTTGAGTGTCTCTCATGGCTGCCAACTTCTTCGAATCAGGGCAGTTATTCACAGTTATTTTTCTTTTGGCAAACTGTCTAAAAAAATTTTTATTGAGCTCACTAAGTCTGCAAACGAGCGACTGTCATCGTACAAATAACCACATAATCTGCGAATATGTTTGCGGGCAATTACTTTTTTTCTCACCTTCTGGGAGATTGGCACTCAGGGTAGCAAACGAACTTGCAATCCCGAAAAATGCAAGTGGCAAAACTAAGAATGGATTCACCTTCTCGAATTATAAGTTTGTAATTTTCTTTTATGTCTCCTTTTCTTGTATCAGGTAAGGCATGCTTCTCAATTAACCGTCGTTTTATTCACATATAACTTCTTAAAATGTCTTGTGGCCAACACATTATCTCCATTACCGGAGCATCTTTCAGCAATCTAATTACTTGAATAGTTTTATTCTCTTTTCGACCCCTTATATGTGGCTACTTTAGAGTCTCAAAAACCCTTCAATCGATTAAAACTCTTCGTTAGGACGTTGATCATCAAAAGGCCTAACACATGCCTGGAGTTTTGGCAATTTTTGGAACTACGACATTATTTTCACTGGGTTGTGCATGTGCTCTTTCACTTGTGTGCTTTATGTACGTCGGATATGCTGTGGTTGCGCGCCGCTCCTCTTCTCGTTCAGCCAAAAATCTGTTC
>NC_090756.1:86161258-86173758 GCF_036898095.1 Palaemon carinicauda
ATGAAGGTGAGGTGAGGGTGAGATCAAAGTAACCCTCTCCTGCCCAAAAGGTCTGGTTTGCTTGCAGGACAGAGTCTTATCACTTTTAAGGTTGTGGTAGCCCTCTAGAAACTCCTGTCTCTTTAAATTTGGGACGGGATATCTAGCACCACTCAAGCTCGATTTTTTTTAGTGATGTCTATAATCTCACTGTCCTTGTGAACTAAAGAGGGGGTGTTTGGGGAAGCCAATAGATGCAAAAGTCCCATGGGATTGAGACGGCTCTCCAAGACCTATCAACATGGATGCTGTCATTGAAAACGGTTTTGTGGACAGTTGACTTAATTCTTCTTTTCTTCCTATTTTCTATGGATGTGACTTTGATAACGTGTTGAGAAATTTATCATTATTCACCAGAGAGAGATAGCATATCAATCTGTTTTATCTATCCATACATACACCTAGACTCTCTCTCTCTCTCTCTCTCTCTCTCTCTCTCTCTCTCTCTCTCTCTCTCTCTCTCTCTCTCTCTCTCTTTGCATATGTCTGCCTATCTCTTTTTCGGTCTATCAATCAAAAGATCTATCTCTGTATGTACTTATTACCTATCAATTTGTTTTAGGGCAATAAAACATACTTTCTTACATTCTCTGTGATGAAATTAAATAGATTTCTCTCTCTCTCTCTCTCTCTCTCTCTCTCTCTCTCTCTCTCTCTCTCTCTCTCTCTCTCTCTCTCTCTCTCTCTCTCTCTTAAGATTTGGTTCATGGCTAGGAAGCTAAAATCTTTGAGAGACTGTTTTTCGAAAAAGATTATCGCAATTCTCTTTGAAATGCTGCTTATCGCTAATGCTGTTCGCAATCGCCCCATTAGTCTTTCCTAAGGAAGGCTTTTCAGGCAAATGCTCTTTTGATATTTGTAAATTCTTGGTTTCTTTCTCTTCGTTTTCTGGAGTTCAAAATTCCTTTTGCCTTTCCTGAAGCAGGTTTATTCAAGGAGAAATAATGCACAAGATGTAGATGCGAAGATATTTAGATAAAACAAATGTGGCTTAACAACTCCTTTACGAAGGCCTTGTTATCCTTTTTGAGAGAACACCTTCATGTTTTTAAAATCATATAATTGTTAGTTTGTTTTCATTTCTAGTAATGGAACTCGCATACGGATTCGATTATTACACAAGTTTCCATTACTACTACAAAAAGTTTAGCTTTTAATTGATCTCGTGTACAAGTGAACAACTTACATTGGTCTGCCTTTTTATCGTCAGTGCAAGGTTAGAAGGAATATTTTTTTTTTTATCTACTAGCAAATATAGAAAAATAATAATGAATTTCTCAGTATATGAGATGTTAATTGGCCTGTGTTGTGACATTTTCACTTCAAAAAAAAAAAAAAAAAAAAAAAAAAAAAAAAAAAAAAAAAAAAAAAAAAAAAAAAAAAAGACTTGTTGACTATGTTATGGAAATCTGTAGTTGTGAGAAAAACATGAGATTTAGAAGAATTTCATAAGAGAGTAAGGCGACCAAGTCTTTTATTTGACATTTCAGTGATACAAAAATACACTTAAAATTGTATTTATGCTTGTTTTCATGTGCATGCGTTTTTTTATCATACCCTATAAACAAGACTACTGAGATTCATTTTAATGTTTTTGTTCCTTGCTTAAAAATAATTTAATTTTTTTTTTGTGTTTGTTGAAAATCAGGATCAAATTGCCGTAATTATAGATTTCTACCAATGATCATTTACACTATGCATAGCCTCCCCCAGGATGGTCTTGAATTAGTTTGCTATAACGCACAATAAAAAGCTAATGTTACTTTGTCCATTGTTAGTTACACACTTGAACTTGCATGTAAGATTGTATCTTCTAAATACAAACCTAGTTTGAGAAGGATCCTCTACTCTAAAGTATACAGTGACGATTTCGACTCGACAAAGAATTCCTTTGAGGAAGAAAAGAAAGAAAGAAGACCAAAGTTTGAGATCGCTTCTTGGTGAAGAGCTTTGATCGTTCGCCATCACTGTTACGAATTCTTTGTTTGAAAAGCTCTCGATTCCTCGTCGCTTCCTTTTGTCAAGATTCAAGGCTCATCTAAATGCTGTGTTGGGTGACTCTGTAAAGGATGGGAGTGACAGAAAGGAACTCCTGTTTCTCTTTTTGCATTCAGTTCGTCAATAGAATGAAGGCTCTCTGTTTCCTATGAGTGTTTACACCCAGTTCGTCAGAAGATTAGAGTCTGTCTGTTTCCTGTTGATGTGTAGCGGATTTTTTTTTTTATATGAGCAGTTATGGAAGCAATGAATACATAGGCCAAGAACTAAATGTATAGAATATATATGGTGATCATGGTCACTAAAACGAAAACAAAACGAAAAATGCATTGGAGAAACAAATGAATTCAATTACGATAAATCATAACTCTTGGACAGAAAATTTGAATTTCCTTACTTCTTGCTGTTAGTCTGATGTTATCCCCCACATTAAATGTCAACAGCTAAATCAAGTGTTAATCACCACAAAAAGTGTTACCCACCATATCAGCTGTTAAATGTCACATCAAGAGTTAACAGCCAATTCAAGTGTTAACCACTACATCATGTGTTGAGCGCCACATCACGAGTTAACAGCCAAATGAAGTGTTAACCACCACATCAAGTGTAAAACGCCACATCAAGGATTAACAGTCATAGTTGACAGCCAAATGAAGTGTTAATCACCACATCAACTGTTAAACGTTGCATCCATAGTTAACTGCCATAGGAAGTGTTAACCACCACATCAACTGTTAAACGTAACATCCATAGTTAACAGCCAAATTAAATGTTAGCCACCACTTAAAGTGTTAAACGTAACATCCATAGTTAACAGCCAAATTAAATGTTAACCACCACATAAAATGTTAAACGTAACATCCATAGTTAACAGCCAAATTAAATGTTAGCCACCACTTAAAGTGTTAAACGTAACATCCATAGTTAACAGCCAAATTAAATGTTAACCACCACATAAAATGTTAAACGTAACATCCATAGTTAACAGCCAAATGAAAGGTTAACCACTACATCAACTGTTAAACGTTACATCCATAGTTAACAGCCAAATGAAGTGTTAACCACCACATCAAGTGATAACCGACACATCATGTGTTAAGAGCCCAATCAATTGTTAACAGCCAAATCAAGTGTTAACTCGCAAATGAAATGTTAATCGCGAAATCAAGTGTTAATAGACAAATCAAGTGTTAACTCCCACATCAGATGTTAACAGCCAAATCAAGTGTTAACTCCCACCTGAAATGTTAACCGCCACATCAAGCGTTAATAGCTAAAACAAGGGTCATAGCCTCTGTACCGTGGTCCTCCACTCTCTTGTGGTAGGGTTCTCTTGTTTGAGGGTACACTCAGGCATAGTTTTCTGTCTTATTTATCTTCTCGTTATATTAAGTTTTTATAATTCATTTATGAAAGGTCTATTTAAAAGTTATTACTATACTTAGAACATTTTGTATTGTTAATTCCTTTTCTTTTAGTTTATTTATTTCCTTATTTCCTTTCTTCACTGGGCTATTTTTTTCTCTTGAACCCCTTGAGCTTGGTGACCGGTAATATGAGTCCTGGTAATTTGACTCCCGGTAATTTAACTCCTCTTAATATGACTCCCGGTCAATTTGATCCCCGGTAATTTCACTACCACTCTTTTCTTTATTCATTGAATATATGATTTTTATTCAAGAAATATAGATTTTAAAAAAGTAGATATGCATGAACTCTTTCAAAGTCTCTATGATTTTTATTTAAGAAATAAAGTTCTACTTTTTTAAGAAAAAGCCCTAGATATTTATCAACTAAAATGAAGGAAAACGAATAGTACTAAATACTATGTTATGACATTTGATTAATACAAAGCATGTATGTAATATTTAAAATGGATAAAATGTAATCATACCTAAGTATGATATAAGACTATATACAAAAATTAAAATCATTATAGATTAGAAAATTTAGTAATGATGCAAGTTTTTAGCAATCGCTCTTAAGAACTCCACTTTATTTTGGTTGTTATATCGCTCAATGATTGTCTGCAGTCGTTTGTTTATATCTTTATACACCTCCTTTTTCTCACGAATCTCGCCACAATCCAATTGAATATTTTTCATTTGGGCCAAGTGCTCTTCATTTTTCAAGGCAGTAATTAACTTCCATATATTTGAATGGGTAAAACTTAAAGAGCTTTGAAGAGCATTGTGATAGCCCTCTTTAAATGGTTATTTGTGCAAGGCATCTCGGATTCCGTTCTTAAGTGTATCTTCCAACTATCCATGGCAAAGAAAGGTGGTGTTCTGCGTTGTCTAACTCCTCTACCTCGCAAACATCCTATGTATGATATTTCAAAATATGACACTAGTTCTTGAGGAAGATCGTCATCGTCAAGGAGTTCTTCGAATCCATCAATTACATCAGTAAGAGGAAGAAATGCTAACGATGGAAAATATCTTATCTTAATGCTGAACTCATCGTCATGATGGTACCTCTCTTTGAAGCCAATTTCACACACTTTTCTGTAAACATTTTGAGATAAATGAAAAAGACAACATGAAACGGAAGCACTAGGAAAAACAGATTTTAAACTATTAATATATGCTTTTTCAAAATCTATCATATATAGTTACGGGGTTCATTCCTGGCCGTAATTCCTTAAGCTGGTTAAATAGGAGGTTGTGAGATTCTTGCTTCTTGTTTGGAAGCAATACAAATAATCGTGGAACACTGAGTGAACCCACTCGAATATGTAGCGTGTAGAACTGATAGAATGAAGATGGGGAGCACTTGAATGTTCCATAACCCGCCCGAGGTCTTTATTTGTTGCGAACATAATTAGTCTATCTTCATCAAAATTCCCACTATCAAACTGCAAGACAAGTTCAACACTATCAAGAAACTTGTATTCATCAGGTATCTCGTAACCAACTCGAGTCTGGGGGATTGGAGGACCACTTACTGTTGCGTGACGCCAGTTCCTCACTTTACGACTTATGCACATAGTTGAGGGCATAAGAGCCATTTCATTTTCATCAAGCTTTTCAAAAACAGAGAAAATTAATGAACGAGAAGATGCTTGGCAAGCAGGTGGCTGTGATTTTAGTTCAGCTAAAGTTTTACGCACTTTCGGTTTAGAAGCACACGAGCTGTGATGATGTTCACCGACGTTCTTGATTATATCATGAGCTTCGTCATGTGTTATGGTGTGGATTCGAGCCTTGCAGCACCTGATTTCACATTTCCAGTAAGTTTTGGATCCGTCGGCATTTTTTTTTATGTTTTTCATAGATATAGTTCATGTCATCCACAAGATTCTTTCCTCCCCGGTTTGTGTTAAAAAACATAAGGCATGGTGACTGTATTTAAAGTAATAACCAAAGAGCTAAGATGTAAACCTTGGTAAACCTTGAAGAGTGCAAAAACAAACTACAAAGAGGTAAAGATAGTCTCCATATCACGATAGTTTATGTCAACTAATTAGCTTGTAAACTAAATGGTGTGCGTGCAAACAAGCAATTCTACTACTGATGTAATGTACTATTTACTTGTATCCTGTTTCTTTTTTTTTTCTTATTACTATATTTTTTTAGGAAGGTGAATGATAATTCTTTTTATTACCGGAAATGAACTCCAGTTATTTACTGGTGCTTATTTTTTTTCTGAGCCTGGTTAGTAAAAAAGGTGATCATGTTGTCCGGGGAGGCGGGGTGGAACTCATTCCTGGCAGGCTTAGGAAGAAATGGTTCGCTGGTGTTACATTGAAAGATGTTTGTCGGACTTTTTCTTCTGTTCATCCCACAGACATGCATACACACATTCACATCAACACAGAAGCACACGCACACGCATATATATATATATATATATATATATATATATATATATATATATATATATATATATATATATATATATATATATATATATATATATATATATATATATATGTATATATATATATATATATATATATATATATATATATATATATATATATATATATATATATATATATATATATATATATATAATATTTGTATAACTTCATCATTATGTTGGAAACATTATCACATCTATATATGATATTCAATAAATGTCCTTCCGAATTGAGACGTAAACGTATGCTAGTTCCAAAATCATAATTTAAAAGTAAATGTTCTTTATATCATATTGTACGTTCCTGTCGAATATCATGCAAATATAAAGAAGACAAGATTATGATAAGATATTGACTAAAGAAAGGAAAAATAACTTCGTTCTTTTGAAGTTTGATAGTACAAGTAATCCTGAGGTAGATTATTATATGATATCTTCAGTTATCTCAAAATAGATTCTCATAAAATATAACTCTAAATATCATAAAGCAACCTATTTTCAACATTAGTCTTGTGAATAATATATGGTAATGTTAGAAATACTCAGTAATGCCAACCCTACAGTAAATAGATTGATTCAAGTGATGATTTTTGGTTTCTACTTAAAAAGGTATACAATACTCAGTCCAAAAACTTCCGTTTTCATCTGAAGCAATAATATTTTTTCTTTCCTTTTATCCAAACCACAAGTCAGGAAAGGAGTTGAAATAAGTAGAAGCATAAGTTAAAGATTATTGACTTACTTCCAAGTAAGAAAGAATATTCCTTTTCTGGAAAAAAAAATATAATCTCTCTCTTTTTATATATTTTTAACTTGTTTCTAAAAAAAAAAAAAAAAAAGGAATCGGATATTTCAGTTTGTATGAAATAGATATAATCTCGATTAAGAAAATAATATTTATTCTCCACACAGAGCATATCTCAAATAGTCTGACGTATTCTTTACATATTCTCCTCTTTCCTTTTATGATAAGAAAGTATTACCCCACATCTTCCCTTGACTAATGATAGATGTTACATTCAACTGTAAATAGGATTAGCAAAACTCTGTATCTAAACTATTGCATTGGTGATATTACGAGAAGTAAAAATATTATGAATAAAAGACACTATAATTCAATAATATATTATAATTTTAATCAGTAATCAATTGATAAAGACAAAGTATTGTTGAACCAGTGGTGTAGTGTACAGAATAATTTAAAGATAAAAAGAATAATCGCCATTTATCATAAATGGAAGGATATTTACATTTGTAAAATACCAAACTAATCAACGATAATCTTGGTAAATCTGGAGAAATCTCAATGGAAAAATTAATTCAGTGACTTATGAGATTCTCGACAGTTGTTTCTTTTTCAAAGCTAAATTTTACTTGGAATTCATGTTTTTATTGAGAAAATATTTATCTTTTCATTTCAAATTTATTCATTGGAGAGGATGATGATGATGATGATGATAATGATGACTCGAAACGCCTATACAACCATCTAAAAGGAGTCGCCAAACATCAACAGAATCCAGAATTGGAACACTCCAAAAGATTCAGAGAAAGCAAATGGAATAAACGGGCAAAATGGCTACAGGATATAAAATGTGATGGAAGTGAAGGAGTTGAGCAAATATTCTCTGATATCACCACCGAGGTGATAAGAAACCAGTTGAAGAAAGCTCCAAACGGGAAAGCACCAGGGTTCGATGAAGTCCATGGCTACTGGCTCTAGAACTTCAAAGCCTTACATACAAGAATGGCATAACAACTCCAGAATTGTATCCACAGTACCAAGTATGTGAATTTATTAGCACAGGTAGTACTTGTCTAATTAAGAAAAGAAAAAAAAAACTAAAGTATTATATCGGACAACTATAAGCTAATTACTTGCCCACCAATAATGTGGATGCTGCAAAGTGGACTCAGCAGCGAGAGGCTGAATATGTACAAGAAGAAAACAAACACCCTTGCAAGCCAGAAAAAAAGGATGCAGAAGGAAATGGGGAATCACAAAAGACAGGCTAATGATAAATAAAAATATAATAAAGAATAGTAAAAAAAAATAATATCAACCAGAGTATGGCATGGGTAGACTACAAGAAAGCCTTCAACATAATACCAGTCATGGCTGATTGAACACTTACAGATGTATGGTTCAGAAGACAACACTATAAACTTCTTGCAAAATACAATGTATAATTAGAAAACTATGTTTACATGTTCTGGAAAACGCCTTGCAAAGGTCAACATCAGGAGGGGGATCTTCCACGAGATTCACTATCCTTACTACTTTTCTTAGTAGCTATGATTTCCATGAGAAGATTGCAGGGAAAGACGAAATTTAGATACCAACTGAAGAAAGGAGGCAGCAAAATAAACCACCTAATGCTCATAGATGACCTTGAGGTGGAGTTTTTAATAAAAAAAAAAAAAGTGTATTCTAGTTAACATGAAGAAAGGAAAAGTAACAAGAACGGAAGGGACACACCTGCCAGATGGAAATGTGATGAAGGATATAGATGAAACAGGCTATAAATACCTGGGCTAATGGAAAGTGAAGCAATAAAACTCCAAGAGATAAATGTAAATCATAAAAGAGATTACATGCAAAGGATAAAAGTTATAATGAAGTCAAAGCTTAACTCTGGAAATATGGCAAAGGCTAAAAACAGTAATCAGGTATTGTGCTGGAATAGTGGAGTGAAAGAAGCCAGAGCCATGAAGAAGGGATAGACAAACTAGAAAGGTAATTATCATGTACGAAGTAATGCACCCAATAGCCAATATTAACAGGCTCTACTGTATATACCACCCAGTGAAGGATGAAAAGGACTCATCACTATAGCAGAATGTGTTAACATCGAAACAAGAGCAGTGAAGATGAATGCCCAAAAAGTGCATGGGAAGAAAACTTGATAAAGGAGGATGAAGACCAATATGTGTGTAACGATAAAAGAGAAAAAAAGAGATTAGAAGAATGGAGATGAAATCCACTGCAAGACCAATTCTTGAAAGAAACTAAAGGATTGACCAGTAAGGAAACGTTGCAGTGGCTAAAAAGTGGAGAACTTAAGAGGGAAACTGAAAGAATAATAATGCCATCAAAAGATCAGACCTTAGGAACAAGATACATTAATCAAGCTATAGACGAAACCAACATCTCATTAAAGTGCAAAAATTTTATGACAAAAGAAGAAACCATTAACCACATCCCTAATAAACGTTCAGCGCTTGATCATAATCAATATAACAAACAACATGATACAATGCCTAAAGCTCTCCATTGGAGTTTATGTAGAAAATATCAAATACAATGCAGCAAGAAATGGTAAGAACATGAACCACACGCTGTGGTAGAAAATGATCAACCCAGTAAAAGGAGACAGTAGGATACAAGTACATCGACCAGACGTCACTCTGGTCTATAGCGAAAAGAGTATCACTCATAGATGTTGCATCAGGACTGGTGCTGAAGAGCGTGCTAATTGAAACTGCACATATAGTGAGGAAAATAATGGATTCATAAGGAAGCTGGGTGAAACCCGGAACCCCACACTATAAATCAAAAGTCTCTATAGACTGTGATTCACAAATACTGATGATGATGATGATGATGAAGAAAATAATAATAATAATAATAATAATAATAATAATAATAATAATAATAATAATAATAATAATAATAATAATAATAATAATAATAATAATATTGTTAATAATAATAATAATAATAATAATAATAATAATAATAATAATAATAATAATAATAATAATAATAATAATGATAATAATAGATACTATTATCATTAGTATCATCATCGTTATTATCAGCACATATTTTTATATGCACTTAAATTCACTAGAACCCTTTTTTTTTTTTTTAATGCGTCTAAAGTGGAAAACAATATATTCATATCAGAAAAGACAGATCCAGACACTATAAATCAAAAGTCTCTGTAGACTGTGATTCACAAATAATAATAATAATAATAATAATAATAATGATAATAATAATAATAATAATAATAATAATAATAATAATAATAATAATAATAATAATAATAATAATAATAATATCGGTATCATTATCGTTATCATCAGCAGATATTTCTATATGCAGTTAAATTCACTTGGACCATTTGTTTTTGATTTTTAAGTGAGTCTAAAGTAGAAACAAATATTTATATCAGAAAATACAGATGCAGAGTTCTGCTTTTAATATTATTTGAACAGCAATATCCTCGTATTTCATCTATGATTGGTCACAATCGGGAACCAATGACTCAATAAGAAGGATGTCATGGAATCATATTTGATAATGAATTGGTGTAATCATTTTTCATTACAATTCTTATATTGTACATATATTGAGTATGAATTAATAGGCAACTATCTGCCTGTAAAGTTAAATAGATTGTGTGAATTTAGAAAGTGGTTTTATTTAGCAATCTACAATACACCACAGTACCAGGGAAGGGGAACCTGCCGCCTTCTGGACCATCAAGTGCGGCCTTCTACGGCTTTTGATATATGTACAGTATGTGTAGTATATTTCTGCTTCGATACTGAATACTGTGTGTTTGAAAACATTCGACTGCATGTACACACATACAAATATGTACACACAGACAATAGGAAAGTTGTGTACAGTAATGTACCTCCCAGAGAATGGAAGCAATTTTTCCCTGAATTCAATGAATCCTAATTTAACACAACTAGCAGTTTTTCCTTGTCAGCTGCAACAGCTGTTGTAGCTAACAAGGAAAAACTACTAGTTGCAGTGAGTGAGTGATTTAACGTATGATGGACGAGAGAGTTCCAGTTTTGTCCATCTCCTTACTGTGATCTATGATAGTTTTAGATGAATCAGCAGGTTACAGATATTTGGCATAAAAATATTTTATTTTTGCTTTCACTGATGAATTTTGATGTTATGAAAAACATCTTCTCTTAGGTAATCTTAACGCAAGGACAAGAGGAACAGACATTTTAACAACTTCAATAATCAATGTCACAAAGGAGGACTAAATTTTACTTCCTTATTACAATAAGTTATGCACTGATAGTGTTCCAGGTATGATGGCTAAAAACTAGGGATTTATTGAACATCTTAAGAAAGCAAATAATTGATTTTATTCAATGAAAACTGCCAAGTGTTTTTAAACAGATACAATATTTTTACTGGGATGAGGCATTTTTATGAGGTGTGATTGTTTAAAAGTACCTACTTGACAATATAGAATATTTGAAAAGGTTATAATGTTGATATTTATAAGCTATCTTTTCCAAAAGATTAATATTATTTCATTTATCACTTCAATACAAAGAACGTACTTGCTTAACTAAAGTAATTTGAAAATGACATGCTTTCGATATTATTCATTTACTTACGGTAGTTTGAAAACTACCCAAATTCGAATGAAATATCTTTAAATTTAGTGTTAAATATAATGCAGTTACTGATTACTTGTATAAAAAGTACTTAATTCAAATATTTGAGATTGTAACGCTTCAAATTTTTATAAACCTGTCACTCTTTCTTTAGATTACTAATAAATTATTTGGAGGATGAAATAACCTACAAAATTCTATGCGGCCTTAAAGGGCATTGAGGATTTGTAAAATGGCCTTCATCCAAAAAAGGATTCCCCACCCCTGCACTACACCATATAAAATAATAATAGCTTGTTATTCTTCAATATCAATCCATATGGTGCATATGGAAAGACTATGACAATTAACTGCATACCTATAGTAGTACTTTATACTCAATGGTACAGTATTGGAATACAAACTACGATAAGTTATGAAAAATAACTGAACAAAGGTAACAGACATTAAGACCCACATCAGGTATGAGTAATTTAACCGACAGAAAGTTTATGTACAAAATTTAGGGTTTGAGTCTGGAGCTCAAGACTAGACAAAAGTGATAAATCCAAAACATGATAAAATTAATTAATAGATTGATAAACAGAAATCTTAAAAGACTTTCTAGATATGTATATGTTCCATGGATTTAGAGAAAAAAAAGTCCTTACATATTTCTTAATGACAAATTGGCAATCAAGTATCATACATAGAATTTTAAATAAGTTGTGCATAGTTAAAGAGATATTGTCAATTCAATGAATTAGGTGCAGAGAAACCCTTGCCATTGATCTAGTTGCAATCATACTTTTAAGATTTGATAGATTGCAACTTCATCCTCCATGATTTGCAGCATTCACTAATTGAAGTCAGATCTCTACTACGGAATCAGTAACTAGTTGGCATATATTTTAAGATATAATTCATGAAAAGAGAGTAGCATCATCTGCATATGTATCAAATTCGTTTTCATTTTTAAACCAATATCATTCAAATATAGTAAGGATAGTAATGGAGAGGTAACACTACCCAGAGGAGGACCAGATATTACATTCTTATATTCACTAAATCCTTTTAACATCTGTTCTTCACAATCCAGTACATTACTTGAACATTCATAATTATACATAAATTATGAACACTTCTTTGTAGAGCATACTCCATATTAATAACGTTTCTTTGTTGAGGAGAATAACAAGTTTTAAATTATAGTTTATCTGCCATTTATGTTTTTTATT
>NC_090756.1:86178758-86180914 GCF_036898095.1 Palaemon carinicauda
CAAGCAATTATAAACCTGTTAGTCTAACATCAAATATTATGAAAGTGTATGAGAGGGTAATAAAAAAGAAAATAATGAACCATTTGGTCAAAAATAATTTGTTCAATATGGGTCAACACGGTTTCGTGCCTGGGAAAAGTACACAGACCCAACTGATAGCACACTATGAAAACATATACAAAAATATGATAAATGAAAAGACACAGATGTGTTCTATCTAGATTTTGCAAAAGCCTTGCCAAGGTAGACCATAACATATTGGAGAAAAAAATGAGAAAGCATAATATTGTGGGAAAGATAGGAAAATGGGTAAAAGAATTCCTGCAAAAACAGAAAACAGATATTGGTTGCAAATGACGAGAAATCAGATGAAGCCCAGGTAATATCGGGTGTGCCACAAGGTACGATATTAGCTGCACTGCTGTTTGTTTATTATGATTTTAGACATAGACTGTGATGTTGAAAACTCTGTAGTGAGAAGTTTTTTCCGATGACACAAAATAAGTAGAGATATTACTTGTGACGATGATAGGAACTCACTACAAAGAGATCTAAACAAAATATATGAATGGGCGGAGATAAATAGGATGGATTTAACTCTGATAAATTCGAATCAATAGATTATGGAAACAGAGAAGGAATGGTGTATGCATACAAGGGACCTAATATTGAGACAATCACAAACAAGGAAGCAATTAAAGACCTTGGTGTAATGTTAAATAGGAATATGTTATTCAACGACCAAATAGCAACACTGTTGGGTAAATGTAAAGCAAAAATGGGAATGTTATTCAGACACTTTAAAATAAGAAAAGATGAACACATGATTATGCTTACAAAACTTATGTACGTAGTACACGTCGAGTACTGCAATGTGATATGGTACCAATACTACCTAAGGATATTGCGCAAATAGAGAGTGTACAAAGGTCCTATACTGCTAGAATAGAAGAAGTTAAGGACCTTGACTACTGGGAAAGACTGCAATTTTTAAAACTATACAGTCTAGAAAGGAGAAGAGAACGCTACATGATAATACAAGCATGGAAGCAAATAGAAGGAATTACTGAAAACATCATGGAGCTTGAAATATCAGAAAGAGCAAGCCGAGGTAGATTAATAGTGCCAAAAAATATTCCAGGTACACTAAGAAAGGCGCACAGGACATATATCCAATACGCACCAGCATCAATAATGCAGCGACTATTTAATGTGCTGCCAGCTCATCTAAGAAACATATCAGGAGTGAGCGTAGATGTGTTTAAGATAAGCTCGATAAACACCTAAGATGCATCCCAGACCATCCAAGACTGGAAGATGCAAAATACACCGGAAGATGCATTAGCAACACTCTGGTGGATATACGAGGTTCCTCACACTGAGGGACCTGGGGAACCCCCCAAAAATAAGCCATAAGGCATAAGGCTCTCTCTCTCTCTCTCTCTCTCTCTCTCTCTCTCTCTCTCTCTCCTCTCTCTCCTCTCCTCTCTCTCTCTCTCTTTTTATATATATATATATATATATATATATATATATATATATATATATATATATATATATATATATATATATATATATATATAACATATATATATATATATATTTATATATTATATATATATATATATATGTATATATATATATATATATAATATATATATATATATATATATATATATATATATATATATAATATATATATATATAGAGAGAGAGAGAGAGAGAGAGAGAGAGAGAGAGAGAGAGAGAGAGAGAGAGAGAGAGAGAGATGCAACCGTCATCTTTAAGAGGAACTATTTGCTTTGTCTAACAAATATATAACACACACACACTGAATATTTTCAAGTTTTATAACTGAAAATATTTAGTGTGAGTCTGTGTTTACGGGCTTTTCCGACAGTTTAAATAGTTTCACTTTAAAGATTATGTGTGCTTGTGCTAAGAGAGAGAGAGAGAGAGAGAGAGAGAGAGAGAGAGAGAGAGAGAGAGAGAGAGAGAGAGAGAGAGAGAGAGAGAGAGAGAGAATAAAGAAATATATTCCTGAATACACGAATCCACTGGTTCCTCAAAAAGGTTTCCTCATGACCTAATTAACCTCTTGAAAATTGTTCCTTCCTTCCTTCCCCTCTCCAAAGGACAGATGCGCATTCTAAACC
>NC_090756.1:86183914-86188914 GCF_036898095.1 Palaemon carinicauda
ACGGATCCCATAACATTCCTTCCTTTGAGAGGCAAAGAAGTTTGTTGCTTTCATTTTGTATAAACAATATTAAAAAAAAAAATAATACTTCAGTTTGTTTACTTATTATCTTCAATTCTAATCTGTTTCAGAAATTATAATTCGGTTGCCCATACCGATGGCCTGATAATAAAAGAAGAAAGATGCTTATGAGTCAGTGAAGACGATTGAAGTTTTTTCATTGGAATTTATCAGAATTAATCAAACGCTTGTAGAAAATGCTTTTCAAAGGTTGAACCGAATGAGGTTAAGAGTCGAAGAATTCAGATTTGCATAGGTATCTGCTATGAATATTTATTAACTTCCCTGATTTCAGTGAAAACTCTAATAGCTGGGTCCGTAGAGTAGTGGATAATGATATGAGAAGTGGCCAGTAAAAAGTCTTCAGATCGAGTCTGCGGGGTTTACTCTTATTTTTGGTGGGTGGAAGGGTGAAATCAGCAGGTACCTCATTAATTTGAGGGTTCTGTAATGGGAGACATGGGTTTCTTTTGGTACCGATTACCGCCTAATTTCAATAACTAACATATCTAAAGTTTTCGAACGTCTTCTGGCAAAACGTCCTAATAGGTTTGCTGAAGGTAATCATATGTTCCCTAGTTTGCAATTTGGTTTTCGTAAAGGCCTTGGAACATGTGATGCCCTTATTACAATCTGAAATGCTATATAGAAATCCGTTGATTGTGGTCAGGAAGTTCATATGATTGGCCTTGATTATAGAGCTGCCTTTGACCTTGGTAATCATGGGAGTAGGTAATGAATTTTTAGGTAATAGATCGCAAAGTGTTGTAGTTGATGGGCACCTTAGTGAGTATAGGAATGTGGTATCTGTTGTTCCTCAGGGTAGTGTTCTTGGCCCATTACTTTTTATACTATATACACATGACATGTGGTTTGGTCTACTCTCTCTGCATCAATTCCATCTCCTGAATATAGATCTGGGGTTGCTGATTCCCTTAATAGAGATTTAGCTAAAATTAGCGAATGGTGCAAATTATGGAGTATGAAGTTGAATCCTAACAAAACTCAAAGTAGGTCAAGGACAATGGTTCCTTAACCTCCGGATCTCAGCATTGATAATGTTTCTTTAACTATGTATGACTTTTCAAATCTTAGGTGTGATTTCAAAGAACAAATATACATTTGAGAAACTCATTATGTCTATATCTTCTTCAATTGCACATAAAAAATAGCTTAATGTAAAAGCTTTTCCACGTTTTTTGGTGATCAATCCATTCGGAAGAAGTGTTTTTATTTTTTCATTTTACTTGGTTTCGAGTATTGTTCTACTGGCTGGTCTTCAGGTGATGATTCTCATCCTAATTTGTTGTACAGGAACTTACGGTCTATTAGATTTCTTATTCCTGATTTTGATATCAACCTCTGGCCCAGTCGTTCAATTAGTTCTTTATGTATGTTGTATAAGTTGTTTTATAATTCTGACCATCCTTTACATTCAGAGCTTCCCAGACAGTTCCATAATGTTCATAATACTAGGCATATAGTTAATTCTAATAGTCAGGCCTTCTCCTTCATGAGGCTCAATACTAGAGAGTACTCTAGAAGTTTTATTCGAGCTGTGACCACGTTCTGGAATGATCTTCCTACGGTTATTGAATTAATACAACTTCAAAACCTCAAACTTGCAGCCAATGTTTTTATGTTGTAATAAGTCCTTTTATAGTTTATATATGAAATGTCTGTTTTAATGTTAATATTATTAAAATATTTTATTTTTATTGTTCATTACTTCTTATATCCTTTATTCATTTCCTTATTTCCTTTCCTCACTGGGCTATTTTTCCCTGTTTGACCCCTTGGGCTAGTAGCTTCTTGCCTTTCCAACTCGGGTGCTTAGCTAGTAATAATAATAATAATAATAATAATAATAATAATAATAATAATAATAATCCTTTTCTACGGCACAGAACCCCCCCCCCCCAAAAAAAAAATACTGACATTAGCTGAGAGTTATTTTGTGTGACTTTTATGAATAAAGAATCTGTTATTAAAAATGACCTATCAGATGACGTATTAAGTTTCTTATGTTAAATTTTAACCCAAAAATATAAAAACTACAAATGCTGCAAAAAAGGAATTGCAGTACATAAAAGGACATACCTATGAAATAGAGATATACTTTGTAAAATAATTATTGGTATATTGTTATTACATTAATATTACTACAAAACACTTGAAGCCAAGATTGTGACATTTTAACAATAACTCACCAACAAGATCTGTCATTCAGTCACCCATCAAATTTTTCACGTTTCTCTCTTACCTTTTCTTTACGATTAATGTTTAATTTCTTTCAGTTCATCTACTTCCTTCACTCGTTTGCGAAATTTTTCTTATTTTATTGAAACTTGGACGAAATTAATGGAACTCTGATATTGATGAAGACATTCAGTTATTTTTTTGGGCTTCGGAAAACACTTCATCAAATATTTTATGATTCTTGACAATGGTCATATACATACATATTATATATATATACATTATATATATATATATATATATATATATAAATATATATATATATATATATATATATATATATCATATATGTATATATATATTATATATATATATATATATATATATATATATATTTATATATATATATATATATATATATATATAATATTATATATATATATATATATATATATATATATATATACACACACACACATATATATATATATATATATATATATATATATATATATATATATATATATATATATATATATATATATATATATATATATGTATGTATATGTGTATATATACGCACATTTATATGCACATATTTATTACCATGTAATGAATTCCAGTGGATATGTGTTCCCAAGTTAGAATTCGGTAATAAATGCCATTGTGGTTGATATTTACATTAATTGAAATCACGAGTGTTAGTGATATATATTCATCATAAAATAACCACGTGTTGCAAACTAATAATTCAGCTATCATGTTGGAGATGGGTTTATTTCAAGTCTATGAACAGATTCCTGAATTCGACAGGAATTTGTACGGGGACTTGTCATAAACTTATATCTCTCTTGATGGCTCAGTTGGTAGAGTCCTCGCAGTCATGGTTATCAGCTGAATAGGCAGGGGTAGATTAACATTACATCACTGCTCTTCTATTCTGGGAAACTACATGGATGACCCGCGTTACCAGGCCCTGTGGGTCATTATTTTGGCCATATTGATTTTGACTTTTACATGAACAATAATGACTGCATACTGAATGGAGAGCTTTTCAATAAATTGATTGTCAAAATAGATGAAGTTACAATAAATTAGGAAAAAGATAATACTCTCCTCTCCGTGACGTCTTTGTGTAATGATACTTATGCTGAAAAGGAAGAGGAGGGTGGAAAAACAATGTCTGTTGTAGAGCAACATCCAACAACTTGTAGGCTATGATCCAGAACCCCCCGAAATTGATATAAAAAGAAAAAAAAAGTGATACCAGTGTATAACTCACGGCCCTCCCTGCGTTTGATGAAATTGAAAAAATATTTTCAAGGACCATAGGGTGGCAATAATTTGCATACTGGATGCCAACGAATATAGTAATAAGAATATAGAACATTTGTGTGGGTTATCATTTTTTTTTTTTAAATAATAACCCCCCCCCCCTCGAAAAAAAAAATTTGAATTTAGTGAAAAAAAAGTGGTGAAAATAGCCTGGAGTTCAGAATTCCCATTGTGCGTTATTGTCGATGTTTGGAAAATGAAAAACTTCCAGAGTAATATTCGACCCCTACAAATCTTCACAAGAAACCACTGCATTAGAATATATAATTTCTTTACTTAGTAGTCTTATATTTTGGGTGGTTGAACACATGTTTTAACCAAACACCAAATTTTTTTTTTTTTTTTAACAAATAATTCTTTTAGCATTTCCGGATTATTTGTCTACTCATGGTAGCTCAGTGTAATTTTGGTTTAACTATGCTCTATGACAAAATAAAGAGACAAGTATATAACATACTAAATGCAATATTTCAAAAACTGAAACATCTAAATATATTAAAAATGCCTAGAAGTAGACTTGAATTCTATTGTCATCTGTATTACCAAACTAAATCGATATTTCCATTGTCTTTCCGGGTATTGTAATTTAGTAGCTTAGTACATGTGTTAACTCAATAGAAAAACAAACCGGAGAAGAGGCCAAAGAGTCAGCTAGGAGACATTGTATAATCCTCACGGAATCACTGAATATTGACCCAAATGAGCCACTCACCAGTTCAAAAAATTTTGAATAATGGAAAACTTATACTTGACATTGCTAAATGGGTGACAGACAAAGAGATTCCACTCACCTTCTACCATAAAAAATGTAGAAGCATTTTTACGAAGAAAAAAAAGTTATTGACCGCCCTTAAATGTAAAACAGATCCAAGCTCATCAAAGGAAGTTGTTGCTGGATATTCCAAAGCTTAGCGACCAGCAAGACGAGTTTTTAAAAATGATCACACGGGCATTTTTTTTTTTTTTTTTTTTTTTTTTTTTTTTTTTTTTTTTTGCGAAAAGTCCAAGAGATACAAGAGAACATCAACTCGGGGAAAACTAATTCAATCTGTTGACTTTTTCTGTACTATTCACAGTTGGTCACATGAATTCCTAGCTTACCTTTACCATGTGGAAAGTAACCAAATAGCTAGCTTAAGGAAATTTCAATGTAGTGAGCAAAGCTACAAATAGGATTTATCCGCGCAGTAAGGGTATGATAGGGTGTACTTTCTTGGATGAAAGTGTGCCAGGAATAACTGTGTCCCACTGTACTTGCGAATTAAAGGTGCTTCTCTATAAGGTTTGTCGCTTCATAAATTCTATGTTGTCGTAAATATGGAGAAAGAAACGGAGAAAAAGAGACTAAATCTTTATATTTAAATGGTTTTAAGGGTCACTTATGATTGGCAGAAGCTAGGGAGAGT
>NC_090756.1:86193914-86203914 GCF_036898095.1 Palaemon carinicauda
AAAATTAAAAAATTAACCGACTTTCCTCTCAACGGACAAGTGTATGAATCTTCTAAAGATTTCCAATCTTGAGAGAGAGGAGAGAGAGAGAGAGAGAGAGAGAGAGAGAGAGAGAGAGAGAGAGAGAGAGAGAGAGAGAGAGAGAGAGAGAATGTGTTAAGTACTAGACAATTTCCATGTGAAGGAAATCATGATTGTATCCTATTATTTCACTTTTTCAATTCCTCATCCGAAACCTCAGGTGGCAAGTGGCCATCTATCTCCTCATGGAACTGCTGATTTCCGATGCATAAGTAGCCGATGTCGGGAAGGTTCCAAATGAAATAAGTGGAAAAACCTTATTATCAACTCCAACGATTCATGGTTATTGCATTGATAAATTGATAAAATGATGAAGGCTCCTTTTCATCCAACGAATAAAGAATTCCGTCTTGACTTTAATCTAGACAAAACTTCTAGATAGTTTCAAAAACGAAGGGATGATGCTTAGTGATTTTTAGTCTAGAAATTACGGTATTCCCTTTAATGAAATTACCTATAATAAAGGATAGGAGTTGCAGGACTATGATTGTGCTATACGAATATTCAAGTTTATGTAATATCGAAGGAAATGGAGAAAATTCTTGGAGGATAATAAAAGGAAAGAAACCTCCCTGATTACTGTCCACTGACTCTCTTTTCTCATAAATATCACTTAATAAGGTCATTTTCCGTGCAGAAACTCCGGACCTGGTGAGAACCACAGAAGAGATAGTGTGGGATTAGCATCTATTGATTTGCGTTGCGTTGGAAATGTTTTAATACTTTCCCGATGTTCGTGACCAGAGCCAAGACCGAGGTCAAGGCCGTTGTTTAGAAGAAACAGAATTGTTGGTCGAGTCATTTTGCTTCGTCTAGCAATGATATCGCATTAGTTATTTACAATGATCAAACTGTTTTTTTTTTTTTTTTTTTTTTTTTTTCTTTTTTTTTTTCGTTACAAATATATGACAAATTTTTATTCGTATTATACTACTGTTTAATCCTCTTTTATCACACATAGCGTATAAAAGTTAATAATATCAAGGATAATAATAGAAATAATCTTATTTATGCTACTGCTACTAAACCGGTAATAATAATAATAATAATAATAATAATAATAATAATAATAATAATAATAATAATAATAATAATAATAGTAATAATAATACTAATACTAATAATAATAATAATAACGGCAGTAGTAGTAGTAGTAACATTTTCTATATATTATATTGGAGGAACATGTTTAATAATTTCCGATATAATGATGTAGCAGACCTGATTGATAACTTCCTTTTACCCTTCTATTCAGTGAATACTGAAGACATAAATCAATAGAAAAATTCCTCAAAGAGAACTCTATTTATGCCATTAACTAGCTATACTTAATTAAGATATGGAAACTAGCCCATTATTCTTTAAATTTACCAAATATTCGGAAATATAATCTTTACTTATATACTTCTTTCTTAAGTAAACGCTAATCTGTCAGTACCATAATTATAATGAACTTCTAGAACTTTTCTTATGTTTCTCTTTACTTAAGAGACTCATTGAAATCTTGAAAATTTCAATTTGGGTTTTATTCTGTTTTGTCTTAGTACAATTGTCCCTTATAGCTCCCTTCAGTCACCTGCGATCAAATTTAATCAAATTGATATCACTATTTGGATTTTCATGTCTTCATTCCATTTAGACGAGATCACTATACATTTAGAAAATTATTAAATAATATTATTGATATGTTACTAAAGGTCTTCATCATTTGTATCGATCTAAATAACTTTCCTTTTAATGGGGCTTTTTGACCGGGATGTCTTTTGGGGTTCTTCTGTCGTATTTTTTGTTTCCCCTCAGGCGCTATTCCTTCTCAATATTTATACAATAAACAAAAATATATAATATAAATAGAAAATGTAATAAAAGTCCACTTACTAATCTAAAAGATAATTGACAATTCAGCCATATTTACTATTCATATGTAACTCTTATGTAGAGATCATTAATAATGTTTCTTGAATAACATTTTCTGCTCATGAGCGGCACAGGCAAGTGACAATACACTGTTTTGGAGACTGACCTTTTATGCACATGATCAGCAACATAGTTATGGGTAGGGAGGGACAAGCAATGGCCATTGATGACTCACCATGTAGACATATAGACTACCCCAAAGCCTCTAAACCCTATCTCAGATTGATATTGAGGTTGCAGACACTGTTAGAAACTACCAGACTTGAGTGTGAATAGAATAGAATAGAATAGAATAGAATAGAATTTCCGATCAACGGATTTCAAGAAAGGGAGGATTCCAAAGAGTTAACGTAAATCTAAAATGGGTGATATCATTAACATGGACTCCTTTCCTGGTCTTTAACTAGTTTATCGTTCTACCAGTTTAAACAAATGGATAGCGAAGCATTAACTCCTATTCGAATGCCAATAGATATTCACCTGAAATCTGTATTTTCTTTTAAGTTATGACTTATCGTCATGTCGTATATGATGGCCTACTCATTATATAATTATGAACCATATAAATATATATATAATATATATATATAATATATATATATATATATATATACATATATATATATATATATATATATATATATATATATATATATATATATATATATATATATATATATATATATATATATATATTTATGCACACAACCTTCTTCCCAATTATTTGAGTGTGCATGTTGTTTATAGTTTTGGTGTAAAATAAGTAAAGTAGTGCAGGTAATTTCGATAAAAAGAGGTAAAATAAGTAAGAGAAGAAGGATTTAGAAATATACAATTCGCAGCATTGAGTTGAAAACAAACAGAATAGAACAAATTTCTGCACTAAGGGTTCAGAATTTATTCAAAGGGGTTTCTTCGAACGGCAATTTCTTTTTCTCTAAAACCTGTGAGAGGTTAAAGGGGAAAATAGTGAAAGATTGGGAGGGCTTTTTGAATATTTAGGGCTGATCTAGAAAAAAAGGGAAATAGGAAAGAGGAAAAGTGAGAAAGTGGGTGAAGAAAATAATGTAAAGGAAATAGAGTTATTCGGGTTATTTTTTTTCTTCAATCTGTTCGTGGAATGTAGCATTTTTAATAAAAAAAATTTCAAAACGTCTCTGCCCGAGAGCAGATTTGACGAAACAGAACTCCCAAAATATAATTTTTTGGGAAGTGGGAAAGTCTGTCTGGTGGTGAAAATTAAGTAAATTCCAGAAAATAACAGAGCAGGGGAGACTGGAAATGATAGTGGGAATTGCTTTCCTTTGAGAGAGAGAGAGAGAGAGAGAGAGAGAGAGAGAGAGAGAGAGAGAGAGAGAGAGTGAGATATGCAACCGTCATCTTTAAGAGTCAATGGCTTTTGACGTCAGGATGCCAGAGAACTAAATCAATCAATCAATCAATAAATTTCTTTTCTGAGGTTCGTTTATAGCTAAAGACTTTTTTAAGAAGGTGGGAATATTTTAAGAGATTTAGCTGATATCGAAAACAAAAACATCTTGGCTTATGGTTGTAACATTTCGTTTATTAACTTTCCATTCCCGTAAGGCTTTGTAAAAACGAAATATAAGCTCACAATTGAACAGTGAAAAGAAGTTACAGATGTGAGATATAAAAAAGGATTGATTGAAAACCTCTTAATGAATTAGATGGTTAAAGACTTTCGTAGCTACGTGCTCTAGCATCAGTGAAGTGTCATAAACGAGCAAAAGACCCTGATGTAATACTCTTACACTGGGAAATTATTTCTAATTACCAAAAAGAACATTTGCATTTGTAGTATACTTTTTATGTTCCTGTTGGATATTAATTTCTTGATAAGTTGATTTTTTTTCTATTTAGGACAATACTTCTTTTTTTAAATGAATAGTTATAATCAAACTTTGTGAAAGCATGAACTGGTTAATCCTTTGAAAATAAATAAATTTTGGTGACGATTTTAATTGGATATAAAGAAAATCAAGTCTTCCCCCCAAAAAAATTAATTGGATTCTTTTTCCCGTCATTTTTTCATTTTTTTTTTTTTTTGGGGGGGGGGGGATCTTGTAGCATTATGGAAGAACCGAGCTCCTGGAAATATATGGAATGAATGTGGTTTCTGAAAAGAACCAACAATAATGACGAAGATTTCTTTTGTGGTTTTAATATTTGCTGCATCAAAATACCTTCGGCGCTCCATTACTGCTATTTGTTCACAAGCGCGGACTTGATATTGCCATTATTGGCTTTGTTATGCTTTGAGGAGAGAGAGAGAGAGAGAGAGAGAGAGAGAGATTTTGTGTCTTAGGTCATCTTTGATGGTCCTCATACGTTTGAGAGGACTGTTGGCCTCACATATATTGGGGTGTGCATTTTCCTCCTTTCCTCTGTTTGAATTATAAGGTTTGGTTGACTCTTAATAAAATAGGACAAATGTCGCAATCGATAGAGTGAAGTTGATGAACAGATATAAATCAGACTTTGACGTGAAGAAATTTAAGAGAGGAATGGGAGATATTTAATGATTCTATCAATTATATGGGTTCCCGATGAGGTATTGTTAAGAAAATTCGATGCTATTCACGTTTTTTTATAAGTATATTAATTTTGTACACAAGACCTTATTTTATGGAATACTTTGATGCTTTTAGGAATTACAGTAATTCTTGTCTTTTTCCATTTATATTTTTAGTCATATGTTTCAGGTTTAAAGGCTACTTATGAATGGCATAGGCAAGGGACAGTGGCAGTTCCCTAGACACTGATCATATACATATATGATCAGCATGAAAGCCCCTTTTCAGCAATCTAGGACCAGGGAAGACCAGGCCATGGCTGCTGATGACTCAGCCGGTAGACTTATAGGCTCCCCAGAACTCCTCTTCCGTCGATTCCAAGGATAGTGAGATTACACACGCTAAAGAAACTATCGAGCTTCAGCCGGTCAAAAGCCCCAATTCAACCGATCTCCAGCCTGAGACGATTCCAATAGGCTACCAAAACCACTTATACACACATTTAATCACTAAATGTATGCAATGATTAAAACGACTGGTAGGCCTATTGAAATGCAAAGTATCAAACTGCTGAAGTGTAAATAACTAGTTATCTATTACTATTAATTGAGGGAAAATATATTGCTAATTACTTGTTGGTTGGAAACATAACAGCCTTCTTTTACATAATCACAGAACTTGGAATTACACTATGATGAAGTGATGTGATTTTGCTTCATAAATTAGACTGAACATTTTTCACATACTTATGCGCATCTTTCTTCTTCTTTTGTTTCAATGAGCAACAAACTCTGATATCGTAAATTAATTAAACTCAGTCATTAAATGAATAAACTAAAGAATAGTACGAAAGCAACAATCTCTCTCTCTCTCTCTCTCTCTCTCTCTCTCTCTCTCTCTCTCTCTGCTTCTTAAAGGAACGAATCTTAAAAGATTACGTGCTGGAGATAAGAAGAATGTTCCAAAGCTTGACATTGAGGGAAAGAGACTGCCACTGAACTGTTCAATACTAGGAGAGGCTATAACCTGAACAAAGGAACCGTTTATTATTTAAATTATTCGAAGGAACTGGTGTTATAAACTCAACAAAGTGTAAATAAACACAAATAAATAACACAAACAAACATAACAATCATAGAAAAAGCAAAATAGCAAACACAAACTTAAACAGAAAACTTCTCAGCATCTCTGGCAACAAAAGCAAAGATACGTTATCCCAAACGGGTGAACAAAAGCACCCTTTTATGCGTCTTCCAAAAATAGACGTCAACACTCTGGCAGACTCTCAACTGAATCTTTCCATCCATATCCCTGAGATTAGAGAGGCATTCTGAAGAGGACTCCTTTGGAGGAGGTGGAGGAGGGGGAGGGGGGGGGCAGTGTTCTTCTCTCGAAGGATGTCGGGAAAGGGGAAAGCTTCGAAAAAGCTTATGTTCGAACCTGTGGTTTCGTGTGTTGTGGAATAGGTCTAGTTTTAAGGTGCTCTCTCTCTCTCTCTCTCTCTCTCTCTCTCTCTCTCTCTCTCTCAGGAAGAACGATAATTGTGAATGGGGAAGAAATAAGTTATTTGAAAACGACTAGAACCATTTAATTTACATTACACAAAGTCAGAATACTGAATGTGGTAGAAGAAATGTAAGACAGTTTTCATGCAAGTTTTGTCTTTGTTTTGGATAATGTTCAGTCCCCAATAACTCTTGCAATCTAATTCACTCCACCTAATTGAGAATAATTGCACAAGCGTGGTCTATGATTTGAACCTATTACTCTGAGTAATTCAACAATGGTATTGGCAAAGCTGTCATAAATAGCCAAATATTATAAACCTTGCAGTAAGTTGCACAGAGGAAATGTATCAATTCCTAAGTAAAAATACATAAATCTGATATAGATATCTACAACAATGAAGAATGCTTCAATATATATCTGCAGTCTAGTTTTGTATCGATTCTGGGTGCCAAGTTAAAATTTTTCCTCAGTTAGGTAAGATAAAATTTAAAATTCAAATTTGGATATGTTTTGTCCAGCGTATAATGAAGGGTTAAAAAGCTATTTGTGGCTCATTATATGTAGGAACTTCCAACATTTGTAAACATCACTTCCCGAAAGGAACCACGAAAACACAAACGCTGATGACGTCACCATCCTAGAGTTATAGACAGTAAAGGGAAGACAGAAAAGCCTACTTACATATATATATATATATATATATATATGTATTATAGCCACGAAAGGTAAAATGGAAAAGACTTGATTGGAGTTAGTACTTTCATCCACTCAGGACATTATCAGACTCAGCATTGCTGAGTTTGATAATGTCCTGAGTGGATGAAAGTACTAACTCCAATCAAGTCTTTTTCATTTTTCCTTTCGTGGCTATAATACATTTTATATTCATCACGTGTCAGCTTTCGTGATTTCTACACACAAACACACACACACAGACACACACACACATATATATATATATATATACATATATATATATATATATATATATATATTGTACCAACCGTGTGTCACACGATCGTACATAGTTCATTTTGTGTATATATTATGCTTGTATCTTCGCTCTTCCCCCGCACTAAAAAGAACCAGAATAAACATGTCTGTTTTTCTACTCTGTAACACTGTCTGTTTTTGAGCATGAAATTTCTTGTTGCTTTGGGCTTTTGTATATAAAGGAGAGTGTTCTATAATAAACTCACTCAGTTGCTATCATACTGTTTTTGAGTCACAACCTTCTCTCGGCCCGTCACATTGGTGACCCCAGAAGTCGACTCGCTCCTTCCGCCTTCCACCCCCCCTCGCCCCTCCATCGTTGGTACTATGGCAGACTCTACGGAAGTTATTGCTGCGACTCCCCAGTTGAAACTTTCATCATTCGCCAGCAGAGAGGCGTTTGCTTGGTTTCAGCGCGCAGAAGTCCAGTTTCACATCAAGGGCGTGACTTGCTCAACCATCAAAGCAGATTATGTTCTCGCGGCGATACCCGAAGACACCTTCCCGGAAATATCCAACTGGTTTTGTGAACAAGGAGACACCCCAATAGCGTATGACACCCTCAAAACATACCTTCTGCAGCAGTATTCGCCGTCGCCAGCCACTCGTATAGCAAAGCATTTTCAGCTCTCACAACAACCGTTGGGTGACCAAAGGGCTTCGCTCGCCCTCAGGGAAATAACCAGTATCGCTCGCCTGCAACCTGCCGCAGACGGCTCTCCTCGTGAGGTGAACTTACTTTTTGTCCTTTGGATACGCCGTTTACCCGGACCTATACACGCTGCCATACCCGATGTCGATAGTTTACCCATGAAGGACTTGATGACCAAAGCCGACGCCCTTATGGACAGCCATTTCAAGACCTCCATCAACGCCTCCACCCCTGACGACGAGGACGCAAATTCAACGTCAACCGAAGCTGACGTGAATGCTGTTGGACATACACACCTACCACGTGACGTGCCGAAGCGGCGACAAGGCCACCCACCACCCACCACTCACTCGCGCCCCAACCAACGACTTCTACAGCCACTTACTACCTCCCATTTGCTGCAGTTTTGCTACTACCACTTCAGATTCAGGGCAACCGCGAAGAAATGTGCCAAGGGGCCAAAAAACGTGTAAGTAGGCCATTGCACGTGGTGGTGGCTTCCCGTATTTCTAATCTTTTCTTTTTACATGATGCAGGAATGGGCGTGCAATTTTTGATAGACACGGGTGCTTGTCGTTCTCTTTTGCCAAGGGAACTCTTCAAGACACGACGTAGTCTGTCTACGTCTGCCGACTTCCGCTTGGTAGCTGCCAATGGATCTGCGATACCCATCTACGGTTACGAGAACCTCACATTATCGTTCGGAAACGGTATATTTAATTGGAAGTTTCTCGTTGCTGACGTCACATTGCCAATCCTTGGTGCGGATTTCCTCTCTCATTTCCACCTTCTGGTCGATGTCGCCCAACGACGATTGGTCAACGCAGACTCGTACTTGTCGACACCTCTTTAACCCGCCCCCTCCAACCTCGCTCTCCGCATCAGCGCACCCACGGATGCCTACGCCCACCTCCTTATGTCGTAGCCGGAAGTTTTCCGTCCAAAACTTTGCCAAACGCCCATGGTTCCTTCATAGCACAGTATTTATCACCATATCAAGACGACGGTACCCCCAGTTTTCGCAAAATTTAGACGTTTGGTACCGAAACGATTGGTAGTTGCCAAACAGACGTTCACCGAAATGGAGGAAATGGGCCTTTGCCAAAAGGCCTCCAGCCCATGGTCGTCACCTTACACATCATTCTGAAGAAAGACGGCTCCCTCCGTCCGTGCGGAGATTATAGGCGCTTAAGCATGCAAACTGAACCAGATCACTACCCCCTCCCAAACATTGCCGACGTGACCTCTTACCTGCACAAAGCGAAGGTTTTCTCTACGCTCAACCTCCTCAAGGGGTATTGTCAGGTGCCTATGAACCCAGAAGACATCCCCAAGACCTCCATCAACACTCCGTTTGGTACATACACCTTCAATTACTCCTGTTTTGGCCTTCATAATGCTGGGGCCACATTTCAACGTCTCATGGATGGCATCTTAGGGGACCTCTCCTTCTGTGTATGTTATGTGGACGAAATACTTGTGTTCTCCTCCTCAAAAGAGGAACACCTCCGTCACCTGCACATCGTGCTCGACCGCCTGCAACAAAACGGCTATGTAGTCCGGTACGATAAGTGTACCTTTGGCGCCAACGAAGTGTCGTTCTTAGGGCACCGCATCACTACTGAAGGAGTCCATCCCCTCCCTGAGAAGGTAGCAGCCGTTCAGGACTTCCCCGCGCCCTCGACCGTCAAAGCTCTGTGGGAATTCTTGGGCATGATCAACTATTATCACCGTTTTCTGCCAGCCATTGCCGCCACACACGGCCCTCCTCAGTGATGTCAGTACTGGTAGACCGCGACCTTGGATTCCTGCTCCCATGCGCCGGCAGGTGTTTGATTTCATTCACGGCCTTTCACATCCCTCGTGCCGTTCTACTGCACAGCTGCAAATACGAAGTACATTTGGCACGACATTTCTAAGGATGCTAAGGATTGGGTCGGCACCTGTATTTCTTGCCAAACTTCCAAAGTACATTGACACACGGATTCAGGAGTGGGCACCTTTCCTCAACCTCAGCGTCGTTTCGCACACATTCATGTCGACCTTGTAGGCCCCCTACCTACATCATAAGGACATCGTTACCTGTTTACCGTCATCGATCGCTCCACTAGTTGGCCTGAAGCCATTCGCATGGAAACTGCAACGTCCGCCTCATGTACATCTGCCTTACTCTCAGGATGGATTGCAAGATTTGGTATCACTAAGCATATTACTTCTGACAGGGGTACCACTTTCACCTCTCAATTGTGGATATCATTAGCTAATCTCCTGGGCATCACCCTACATCAGACAATGGCTTATAACCCCGCTGCCA
>NC_090756.1:86213914-86215165 GCF_036898095.1 Palaemon carinicauda
TTTTAAGAAATATAGTTTTAAGGATATGTTTTGTTTATTTCGTCCTTTTTGCCTAAGAGTCTGGTTGTAGATTACGTAAGGGGAAAGTATGTGTTGAGGAGACATTTGTCAGTTAGAGTGATTAAAGGGGTGTGGGGGTTATTTTGCAACATCCCGCCACATTATTTTGGCGCCCGAACAGGGACTGCTAAGGCGGGACTGATAGCTGGACTCTTTGACGAAGGACTGATAGGATACGAATTTAGAATTAAGGTTGAAGAAAAATGGAAGGTAAATACAAGGCTTTGGAGGAGGAATTGCGGCTGAGTAAGGAGCGTGAGGAGAAATTGTTGGAAGAGAATAAGTGGTTAAGGTGTGAGAATGAGGAGATGCATAGGAAACTGAGGGAAATTCAGGGAACTGTAGAGAGAGTGGAAGAGGGTGTTGAGATGAGGATGCGAGAGAATGAAGAACGAATGGAGAAACGAATGGAAGATATGATGGGGCAAGTCATGGGGATGATCAAAACTATAATGGGTGAAGGTGCAGTCGGAGGAGTGTCCTCAGCTTCGGGTAATGGGTTGGTAGTGGAAGAGAAGGTTAAGGTAGGTGATAATGGGAAAGGAAGTGATAGTGATAGTAGTAATAGTGATGGTGATATTGAAGATAAGGGAATTAGGCATAGTAAGGATGAACAGAAAGGTGAGAGGAAAGATGAAAGGAAAGGTAAAAGTGATGTGAAGAAAGAGAAGAAAAAGTATCAGGTTAATAGCAAGGACGATCGTGAATGGGTGTGAAAGTGGTAAGTAAGAAAAAGGGTAAGAAGGGAATGGTTAAGGATAGGAATTTAAGTGTGGAAGTGGATTCATTATATTCGAATGAGGAAGAAGGTAACAAGGGAGTAGACAGTGATGATAGCAGTGAGAATGAACGTGATGTGTGTAAGACTGTGTTTATGAGAGAGGTACCTCGGTGTTAAAGGTTCAATGAGCATAGCAGTAGGGATGTATATGATTTTTTCAAGGAGTATGAGAGGTATTGTCAGGATAAGTATGGTGATAGTAAAAGAGTTTGGGCTAGGGAGTTAGGAGAATATTTGACTGGGTATTTGTTGACGATGTATGGAGTGATAATGAGTGTAGGGGACGTTGATTATGAAAGTGTGAAAAAGAGAATAATTGAGCAGGTAAAACGTATGAAAGGGAGTGTTAAGTATAAGCGTAAGAATGATTTTGATGAAGCACAGATGAATGCAGGAGAAGCGATATCAAT
>NC_090756.1:86215665-86223165 GCF_036898095.1 Palaemon carinicauda
GTTCCTAAAGGGTAGCTTCCAAGGGGTATATTTGACTACAGTGATATTCCCAGAGAATTTTACCTTAAGGTATCCAGAATTTTAACTACTGGAGTGAATATCCCTAAATAAATCTAACAGGGATATTGCATAATATCAGAGGACGTATTCCTGACACGCCACATAGCTATCTTCACCACGAACAGTATTAACTCTTCGAGGGGTTACAGTGGCAAGAATTTCAAAACGACAATAAAAGGAGAGCCATTGATAAGGTATCTCTCCTATTCCATTTCGAGTGTGTATATGACGATCACGACAGCGCCATCTTTATTCCTTTTCTTTTAGCTCTACTACTCGGTGTTTTCCCCAGTGTTCTCTCGTATTTTTGGATATTATTTAACATTATGTTGCTTTCTTCGTCCTTTTCTGCCTTTGGAAAGTTGAGTATTATAATTTTACTTAGTATAAATGTAAGCTCTTGTCGTTTTGAATTAAATCAAAAGTGATATTAACGTAAACAAGAGCTGTTGCCTACCGGAGGTATCTTGGATGCTGTCGCTCTCTATGCATGAGTCATTTAGTTAGCCAGAGCGACGTTCCCTGTTATTATGCTTCAATAAATCTATGTATTTAGCTCCTCTAGGAGTTGTTATATGATGCCAATAGTTTTCAGTTTTGGTGATTTAGGTAACCGATCCTGCCCTTCGCGAGGCTTAGTAGCCTAGGCGTCTGGCCCTAGTACTTTCATGCATGATATGTTTTCCAAGTGTTATGTTATTGAAGCTATAGGCAAAAATTTTATACAATATAAGATAGTGTTGAATTTTCATCTCCAAGATTGTATACGAGAGAGTTTCGATGATTTAGGTAATCGATTCTCACCGCGCCTAGGCTAGTAGCCTATGAGGCTTTAGTATACTCTTGCACATGCCCGGTTGTTCTTTTCTCCTCTAGAGACTAAGTTCAATCCCTTCTCCCTCTGAGGAAGCTTAGGCTTAGTCCTAGTGGTTCTATCTGAATAATATTAAGGTATAACTATACTAGGATATGTCTGTTCTAACCCTGTAACCCGAGTGACTGGTTTTTGGGTTTGGGGCAGAACATCAGAGTATTTAGTCTGTGGTCTACGTCTTCCTAGCATGGAGAATGAGTTTCCTTTGCTAGGCTAGGTGCAGATGCAGGAGGCTTTGCTTCCCTAGCCCACATCTGAAGGAGTCTGTACGAGATGATTCCTTCTACTAGTGGTGTAGCAGACTGTCCTGTGTCGTTATTTTCCCCCTTCTTTCTTAGTGATGGACTAGCCATCACATCTCTTGGCAGCAGTCCTACATCTGTACCTAGTGTAGGTTAGGATGTGGGACCGGCTGAGCTCTCTGCCGGCTGGCAGTAACGTGCCAGCCAGCAGAGACCCTTTTTCTTCTGCAGAGTGAACCCACAGACCTCCCTTGGTCTCCCTTCCATGTCTGCTGGTAGAGCCCAGCAGGCTTTGGATATATAGGAAGCCTGAATGCTACATTCTCCCCTTCCATATGGTCACTCTTTCTGGGTGGAAGGATGTATGGCAAGGCCGCCTTATAACCTTACATCCATACTTTTTCTCTTGTTAGTGTTTTGTACCCCTAGCCCAGCGTTCGTAGTCACTGCCAGCCAGCATGGGTATCGCTACCTTTGCCGGCAGTAGAAACACATCCCGAGATCTGCCGACCAATACGATTATTTGCTGACAGTTGGGTGTTAGTGTTTCAGTTGCTGGCCAGTAGTGCTTGCCAGCCGGCACACATTTGCGAGCCAGTGTTCTGCCGCCCATTAGTTAAAGGTAGCATACCTTTGAACTATAGTAGGGTAAATGTGGCACGACAGCATGCGATGTACAGTAGTTACTATATTTGTGGTGTAGTACACACTACATTGATAAAAACTACAGTATAGAGTTTGTTGTAACACTAAAGTTCTTCCAACGTACTTAATGTTATCTTGTACAACCTTTTGTTGAGACCGTACATTATATAGAAAGTGAGTTCTTTCTGTATTCATTCTATCCCGTTGTTACAACCTACCAGGTTGTAAGGCAGGTTCTTTTACGATATTTAAATTCTCATGGATTGCAGTCGGTAAAAGTACGTCAGTGATAAGGAAAGACTGAAACAGAGACCCAAGAAAACTTAACAATATATATTATAAACAAGAACAATAACTTAAATCAACCTTGTGAGATTGAATAAACTTAATTGGACAGAATATTAAAGAGAACAAATAACTGGTTCTCGGGAACTCACAATAAAAACCTAAAGCTATTACACTAAGCCCTAAACACGAGAAAATTCCAAGAGAGAAAACACTTAATAATAACAAGGTGGATCCAAATACGGCTAGCCAAAAATATCATTAACCTAATAATAAAAAGGTAGAAGGAAGTAGGAGGCGAAAACAATGAAATCCTTAATATTCCTACCTACCTTACAAAACAAAACAATACAGAATTAAACATGGGTGCACAACATGTAACAATAAAATTCGCACGTATAGAAAGATAAAATTAATAATACACAACTTCACCTCAAGTGAAGTACAGAAGGGGAGTTGAATACAGGGCCGTACTTAATCCATCAAGCCGCTATACGGAAGGGTAAAACTGTACGCCCGGCACTGAAGGGCAATCCACTTCCCTACACAAGAGGAACGATAACTTGTCTTACCTGGCGTCAGCCTCCCTACTTATCACCTCACGAGCCAGTTTGCTCTCACACTCGTACACAGCTGGACTGGAGGAATACGGCCAGTAAAATCAAGGTTCAGTGTTGGGAAACAGCGTCGACACAATTCCCGTACAAATCCTCCGACGGGAACAGGTGGCAGAAAACCATCGTCGCAGATGACTAAGCATCTGCTAAACACTCAACAGAAGTGCGGAAGTAATGGCTAAAGTCGTCCTCCAAGTCACAATAAATGCTGAGACGGGAATTAGTGTTGGTGAGAGCTTGTCAAGACCCGAACTGCATTCACCGGTCGACCATGTCCACTCATCACCTTCCCAGCGTTCATCAACACTCAGAGTAAAAAGAATAACAATCGTTAAAACGATAGTCCACTAATACACAAAGGAGGAGGAGGAGACGCAAAAAAACACTATCCAACAATCGGAGAGCCACTTAACTTACATTAACACCATAGTAAACAAACAACAAAAATACTTTAACTTAAAAAGAAAAACAAGGCTGATTTAGATAAAACAAAGAAATAATTTTACGTTAACCTAATACCCGTATATTAAAACTTTATTTCAAGGTGTGTTACACCTTAACTTTCCGCTTAGGAAAATATATAAGGTATTCTAGAATAAGAATTAACCTTAGTTTTAATATCTTGGGAGATTACAGCAACTGGCTGGGCAGGAAATACAAGTATGTGTCTTTCCTTCTTTCCTTTCTAGCTTTACTGTATAAGCTACATATATTAATAATAAATGAAAAGCCTTCACTTGATACTCATGGATTTTCTTCTCTTTACAGGAGGACCATCCGAGGTGCGGGAGTATGTTCTACAATGTCCACAGCAAGAACTTCTGTGGACATGAGTTATGCAGGAGGCACACAGCATGCGCAGTCTCCAAAGGTGATCTCTGGTATTGGGATACTCAGGTATGTACTATATGTTCTAACCTGATTACCGAGGCATTTGACACCCCTAAGTCGGCGGAGTCAAGTGATGTTGCTAAGGAAAAGTTGCGAGCCTGAGTGAGGGGTTTTCAGGAAACCACTTCAGGCCCCTACCTTCCAAATGAGAAGATGAGGGCCTACCTTTTCCCTAAGGCATCGGCTGATGTAGTCATCCCTCAGCCTCATGAGGAGATACCAACCGTCCAGGTTCCGGTAGATTCTGAAGTCTTGGCCGCCCTTTAAGACATCCAATTGGACGATAGGATGTCAGAAGTGTCGGATTATACAGAGAAGGACCTTCTGGGAGAAGGTCAGGAGGAGGAGCTGACCCAGGCTCCAGAAATAGAAGAGGAAGAAATCGACGAGGTGTCGGTTACATCGGTTCCAGGCCCAGAACCTGTTCCCTCTACATCGTCTGCTATCCCAGGTGATCTGGGAAGGACTCTTTCTTCTATTGTTGAAGTGATTCAACAAATACAAAAAAAGAATTATGAAAAGGAAGCTACGATGAAACTGGAGATACGTATACTTGCAGCAGCATATGGGCCGCAAAAGCGACTCAATGTGAAGGATCTTCCTTTGTGCTCGGATACCACACCTTGGAGGTATGCCGAACACATGCCAATGACAACCGGGAAGATTGTCATATCGGAGAAGTTGGGCTCAATTCCCTTGGAAGATGTGGAATTTTGGCCCAACAAAGACTCTTACCCGGACTGCTATGTCCGTCTTAGGAAGGAGCCAGCCTCAAAGGAGCCGAAGGAGGTTATACTTTTTTACCATAGTAAAGCACAGGCGTTACTAGCGAGCTCGATGAAAGAGAGGGGCTTCACGAACTCAAAGGTGCCAGCTTTGAGTAAGAAGCTTCCCTCCTTTGTGGCCTCTCCAGCCAGAGCCTTTCCTTTCATGGAAAAGGGATATAAGGCAGCCTTGAAAGCGGCTGAGGCAGGGAAACTATTCTCCTCCTTAGAGGAATGTAAGCTGTTATCCCTGACCTTACCCTTGGACCAAAAAGACAGGATGGACGTCCACCTTACCTTCTCAGTCGGGAAGTTGGAAGCTGATATTGCCGAACGTCAGTTTGATGAGGAACTTCCTAACCTGTCGGAGTTTCTCTTTCGCAGAGAGCAAGAGACGAAAGAAAGACTTACAGCATTGATGTCGTTGCCAAAGACGTTAGAAACGATGGCAAGTGACCCCAAGAAATAGGACATGTTCATGGTAGTGGCCAAAACCCATCTGGCCACAGTTATGGAGGATCGCTATAGCTTTATTAAAGCTAGGAGAGCCTGTAGAGAGTTCGCTTTCGCCTTGGCTGCGGTGAGGCACGAACCGAGGAAAATGATCTCCTCTTGCATGTGGGGTAAAGACCTCTTTCCCAATGAATTAGTTAAAGAGGTAGTAGACAAAGCCGCCACGGAGAATAGGAACTTTCTCCAAAAGTGGGGCTTAAACCTTAAGAGAAAGTCTTCTCCGGATTAGTGTCCCAAATCCAAGAAGAACACAAAAAGGCCTAGGCTATCCTTTCGGCCGGCTAAGCCCTACCGACAGCAACAACAACAACTTCCTGCGACTGAGGTGCCTCAGATAGTGGCACAACTTCCAACCACTTACCAGTTGGTACCTCAATAAGTGGCTATACAGTCGCCGGTTTTTAACCCTGCTTTTGAAAGGCAGACTTCTTCCTTTCACCCAAAAGCTAGAGGAACAGCCAGAGGTTCTTCTAGACTCCCTTCAAGGGGAAGGGGATTCAGGGGAGGATGCGGTCAAGGAGGCAAGGCCTCAGGTCCACAACAGCAGAAGTACGATGCTTCCAGTAGGAGGGAGACTACATCTATTTATGGATCGTTGGACCTTCGATCCCTGGGCCCACAGCCTAATAAAGAATGGACTAGGTTGGAGCTGGAACAGTCCTCCACTTCCATTCCCTCAGTTCTTCCAACACTCTACCCCCGTTCTGGAAGAATATGTCCGAGAACTCTTAGAGAAAAGAGTAATCTGAAAAGTAAAGTCCATCAAGTTCCAAGGAAGGCTGTTTTGTGTTCCAAAGAAGGACTCAGAAAAGTCAGAGTCATTCCGGACTTGTCGCCACTCAACAAGTTCATAGTGAACTACAAGTTCAGGATGCTCACACTTCAACACATAAGGACTCTACTGCCCAAAAGGGCATACACCGTCTCCATAGACTTGTCAGACGCTTATTGGCAAGTACCAATTAATCTCCACCTCTCCTCCTACATAGGGTTCAAGTTACAAAGTCAGAGCTATACCATTCAGGCTAAACATAGCCCCAAGGATTTTCACGGAGCTTGCAAACGCAGCCGTCCATCAATTACGCCTAAAGGGGATCCAAGTTGTGGCCTACTTGGACGACTGGCTGGTGTGGGCAGCATCCAGGACAATGCATGCAAGCCTCTAAGATAGTGATCCAGTTCCTGGAGCATCTGGGAATCAAGATCAACATCAAAAAGTCTCGACTATCTCCAGCTAAAAAATTTCAGTGGTTGGGAATCCACTGGAATTTGGAGTCACAGCGACTTTCCATTCCTGGGAAGAAGAGGAAAGAAATAGCAGGATCTGTCAAGAGAATAATGAAATCCAAACAGATATCAAGACGTGAACAGAAGAGAATGCTGGGCTCTCTACAGTTTGCTTCAATAACAGCTCCAGTCCTAAGAGCACAGCTAAAGGATGCAACAGGAGTCTGGAGAAAATACGCATCAAACGCGCGAAGAGATCTGATGAGTCCACTACCGACTCGACTGTGAACGCTTCTCAAGTCGTGGTCCAAAGCCAAGCAAAGGAAGATATCGATACCTCTTCAACCTCCTCCCCCGTCAGTTACTATCCATACAAACGCTTCAAAGGAAGGCTGGGGATGCCACTCTCACCAGAAGAGAGTCCAGTAAGCCTGGTCCAATCTTTTCAAGTCATTTCACATTAACTTTCTAGAAGCCATGTCAGTACTTCTGACCCTATAGAAAGTTTCTCCTCGCCACTCGACCCACATAAGATTGGTTCTAGACAGCGAGGTGATAGTGAGTCGACAAGGGTCGATATCGCCTCAAATCAACCAAGTGAAGTTGGCCATATTCCATTTGGCGGAAAGAGAGCAATGGCACCTGTCAGCAGTTCACAATCAAGCGGTCCGCAACGTGACAGGGGACGCTCTATCCAGGTTCACACCGATATAGTCAGAATGGTTCCTAGACGCAGGATCGTTCTCCTTCATCTTGAGTCAAGTCCCGGAACTGCAGATAGACCTCTTTGTGACGAAAGACAACAAGTAAATACATCGTTATGTGTCCCCGTACGAGGATCCGCTAGCGGAAGCAGTGGACACTATGTCTCTAGACTGGAACAGATGGTCCAAGATCTACCTGTTCCCTCCACACAACCTTATTTTGAAGGTCCTCAACATGAGATCCTTCAAAGGAAAAGCGGCAATAGTGGCCCACAAGTGGCCAAACAGCGTTTGGTTCTCTCTAGCATTGGAACTACGATTGAAGTTTGTACCGCTACCGGATCCAACCCTGACTCAGGGAGTACAGAAGTTGACTGCCTTCGCTTCATCACAGAAAACCCGGAACCTGCATCTCATGATTTTCTCTCCCTAATGATGAGAAAAAGCTGCGGGATATCAAGAGACAGTATAGACTTTTTGTAGAAATTCAAGTCCAAATATACCAGAAGACAATATGAGTCATTATGGAAGAAGTGGGTGTCTTTTGTCAAGGCGAAGAAATCAAAAGAATTCTTGATAGACTTCTGTTTATTTTCTTCATTCACCTTTAGCAGCCAACACAATATCAACGTGCAAGGTCGGTGCTAAGCTTAGACCTTCAGCGCCTCCAAGACCAAT
>NC_090756.1:86228165-86240665 GCF_036898095.1 Palaemon carinicauda
TGATCAACCACAAAAAACAACTTTGGGAAACAACACAGCAAGAAAGAAGAAAGGCCTCGCGTTCTTCCAGCCCTTCCTTATTTTAGACTGATGATTGCAGTCTGATGATGGATATCCTTCTTCACCATTCCACGCTATGCCACGTTCTCATCAATCTTATGATTGGCGTCCAGGTTTCAGCAAACTCGGTGAAAAATCACCAGACCATATTAGCTCTTAATCCCCCAAGTGTTTCATAATAGTTTTCCATCTCGTGTTGTCAATGCATCGGCTGGTTTGACTTCATTGAAACTAGATTTTATAATACAAAGACGAGAGTATGAATTATTAGTGTCTCTATTATGGCGAAGGTTACAAATATTAAATAAATCTGAATTATTGTCAGGCTTCTTCAAGCTTGAATATGCTACAATTATCCCATTTGAAAGCCGGAATAAAACATTAATTACATATATACCAAACCTATGATACATAACAACAATTAAATATCCCTGTTTCATGATAGATACGAAGGGAAATTTCGTCAAGCAATCATTGAAAAAGAAATGAGTTGAATCTATGAAACCACTTTAATATTTTCATTGAAATTCCTGTTAGCATTCGAGTTTAGTCATCCCAAGGGTTCCAACAGCAGAAATAGCACAATAAGGAAAGGAAATAAGGAAATACATCGAAAAGTGGACCTGAGTGTACCCCCAAGTAAGAGAACTCTACCCCAAGACAGTGGAAGATCATGGTACATAGGCTATTGCACATCCCAAGACTATAAAACAGTGGTTGGATTTCGGAGTGTTCGTCTCCTAGAAGAGCTGCTTACCATAGCTAAAGAGTCTCTTCTACCCATGTGAAGTAGAGAGTTGCCATTGGACAATTACTCTGCAGCTGTTAGCTCTTTCATTGTATAAAAAATAGGCCAGACTATTCGCTGTATGTGTGGACAAAAGAAAATGAACCGTAACCAGAGAGGGAACCAGTGTGGTGCTATCTAGCCAATCAAAAGACCGAATGATTATCTAGCAGTAGTATCTCAACTGATGGCTGGTGCCCTTGCCAGCCTACTACCTTACTAGAATATTCCACTCTCCTCAATATAAGATGGAAGTCATCAAAGAAGGAGTCACTTTCGGTTTTGCTATTTCTCTTAAAACATTTAAAGTCGTATATATAAAGGATGTCGCAATTTTCTAAGGTGATTTATGGTATGAGAAAGTGAAACGCAAATCAAAATAATTCCATTTCATCTATTATCAAAATAATATTTCTGAAATATTAACCATTCGACAATTTTGGCCAAATTTGTGTCTCCTTGATTTCGAAAATATTATTTGGATTTAAATGTTCATTGACTTTGGAATACCTCCTGAAGACTTGTTGACAAAGATTCAGTGCAAGCTTATAATGATAATAATGATGATAATAATGATAATGATAATAAATAAAAATTGTGGAACAATGATGGTGATAAAGGTAAAAATAATGATAACTTGGATTATCCTGTAGTGTTAATTACAGCATTGAAATTTTAATTTGTTTCTGTAAATCATATGTTCCAGAGTCATGAGTATAATCGATATTCATTCAAAGTATTAATAACGAAAAAATGGGTAAGTCAATAAATCCTACTTACCTTAATTATCTCAATAAAAGATTTTAATAGGAGTAAAACGAAGTTAGATTCCACAAAAAAAAAAAAAATTAACTTTATTACTCTTATACTGCTATCCTTTTAACACTTCGTCGTGAATATCGCTTTATACAAGGACAATAAAATGTTTTAATTTTTCATATCTATGTGAACTTATGATAACGGACACTATAGATACCCTTCACGGATGAAAAAGACTACTTTCCATCTCCAATAGGACAAAAGCCTCTATCAAATACACATTTTAACCAATGCCAACTTTGGATTCGTCGGGAGGATGAATTCCTGATACTAGTGGAATTAAAAATAAGGCAAAAGGATTTTCATCGAATTTCTCTCTCTCTCTCTCTCTCTCTCTCTCTCTCTCTCTCTCTCTCTCTCTCTCTCTCTCTCTCTCTCTCTCTCTCTCTAATTGATCATCCTAGTGCTAAATAAAATTTCTTGTGAACAGTTACCTATATTCTTCATTCATAATTTTAAAAGCTTTTTTTATCAGAGCCATCTTATAACTGATAGGCAAAAAAAAAGTTTTTTCGTATTTTATGCTAGAATGATTCAAAGAAAAAGCATTACTATACAGTATTCTAGATGTTATATTCCAGTTATGAACAGGTTGTGGAAATATCTTTCTAATTAAATTAGGCTTTGGAATCGGTAGAACTTCAAAAATTCAGACTTGCAAACGTTTTTTATGTTGAACAGCTTGACTTAAGTCCATTTTTATAGGTTATGTATGAAGAACTATTGCAGTTTATCACTGTTCTTAAAATATCTCATTTAATTTGTTTATTACTTCACTTGAAGTTCATTTATTTACTTTCCTCAAAGGGCTGGGTCTTATAACCCATCTTTTCCTAGTAGGGATGTAGCTTAGATAATAATAATAATAATAATAATAATAATAATAATAATAATAATAATAATAATAATAATAATAATAATAATAATAATAATAATAATAATAATAATAATAATAATGATAATAATAATAATAATAATAATAACTGCCGCATGATATATAGATAAAATATTTACAAATACATAGTACATCAGATTCCTTCCTAATCCATAATAGAAACCTCAGGATTAGTTGTCACTTAACCTCTACCAAGCCCTGCCCCTTCTCTGAATCCTTCCTTACCTCCATCGATGATCCTCAACTGTTGTTATTATTGCAAAACAACACAGTACCTTTTACTTCTTTCTTAGCCAACAGTATCACTTTTACCCACATTAAGAGGTCCGCGTTTCTTGCCATGACAGCTAGAATAAAATCGATCGATTGAGTGATTGATTGATTTCAATAGTTTCGGACTTTTCCTTCCATTTAAATATTATTATTATTATTATTATTATTATTTTTATCATCTTAGCTACAACCGTAGTGGTAAAAGCAGTATGCTATAAGCCCAAGGGCTCCATCAAGGAAAAATAGCCCAGTGGCGAAGGTATAGAAAAGGAAATAAATAAGCTACATGTGAGATTTAATGGAGGAATAATATGTAATATCTAAAGACCAGTAACAACAATAAACTACATATGATGTCATATATCAACTAGGAACACTGGCTCATGTCGAGCTGTTCAACATAAAATTAGTTACTACAAGTTTGAACTTCTGAAGTTCCACAAATTCGACTGTCTGATTAGGGATATCATCCCAGAAGATGGCTGCAGCTTGAATAAAACTTCAAGAATGCTCTAATATTGTGGCTCTTGTTGGAGAAGGTTTAATATATATCCCCAAATAAGAGGCTCAAAAGCCCCTTACACACATTTCCAAGCACATATAGAAGATAAGGAACTGAACACGGAGACGAACTCGTTACTGAAATTATATCAGTATATTTAAAAAAAAAAAAAAAAAAAAAAAAAAATTACAAAATGGAAGGTTTCTGGGACTCGAGATCTGTCAACAATAACCTTGACCTTACTTAACTAATTCTAACAGATATTTGAAATCATGTTTTCGTGATAGAAGAATTTTTCTCACATCAGTAATTAAATAGAAAGACAATAACTTATTGATAAGTTCTTCCAGAAGCTTTTACCCTTTCTTCTCAATGTAAACGTACAAGAAAAGTATACCAGTAGACATGGCTCCAAAAAAGCGATTAAATCATCTTGAAGGAGCTTGGAAGAGGGACTACTACTACTACTACTACTACTACTACTACTACTACTACTACTACTACTACTACTACTACTACTACAGAGCTGCTACTATTACTACTACTACCTTTACTACTACTACTACTACATAATTGTGTCTATTAGAGCTTAAACCTCCGTCGTTTTTCGTCATCACAGATATCAACATCTTTATGTGACCGGTGGCAGGAAACTTTTCTCTATTTTTATATTCGTATACCTTAGCATTCGACCACATACACTGTCCCTAAAAACTAGAAAAACTTTTTTATTTTTACATTCTCGTACCTTTGCATTCGACCACATACACTGTCCCTAAAAACTAGAAAAACTTTTTTATTTTTACATTCTCGTACCTTTGCATTCGACCACATACACAGTCCCTAAAAAGTAGGCGAAAACTTTTTTATTTTTACATTCTCATACCTTTACATTTGACCACATACACAGTCCCTAAAAACTAGAAGAAAACTTTTTTATTCTTACATTCTCATACCTTTGCATTCAACCACATACACAGTCCCTAGAAACTAGGGGAATTTTTTTTTTACATTCTCATACATTTGCATTCGACCACATACACGGACCCTAAGAGTAGGGAAAAACTTTTTTTTTTCCATTCTCATACCTTGTCATTCGACCATATACACAGTCCCCAAAAACTAAGGGAAAACTCTTTTTGACATTTTCATACCTTGGCATTCGACCATATACAAAAACCCTTAAAACTAGGAAAAAACTTTTATTTTTATTTTTACATTCTCATTATTATTATTATTATTATTACTATCCAAGCTACAACCCTAGTTGGAAAAGCAAGATGCTATAAGCCCAGGGGCTCCAACAGGGAAAAATAGCCCAGTGAGGAAAGGAAATAAGGAAATAAATAAATGAAGAGAACAAATTAAAAATAAATCATTCTAAAATAAGAAACAACGTCAAAACAGACATGTCATATAATAAACTATCAACAACATCAAAAACAAATATGTCATAAATAAACTATAAAAAGACTATGTCCGCCTGGTCAACAAAAAAGCATTTGCTCCAACTTTGAACTTTTGAAGTTCTACTGATTCAACCACCCGATTAGGAAGATCATTCCACAACTTGGTCACAGATGGAATAAAACTTCTAGAGTACTGCGTAGTATTGAGCCTCGTGATGGAGAAGGCCTGGCTATTAGAATTAACTGCCTGCCTAGTATTACGAACAGGATAGAATTGTCCAGGGAGATCTGAATGTAAAGGATGGTCAGAGTTGTGAAAAATCTTATGCAACATACATAATGAACTAATTGAACGACGGTGCCAGAGATTAATATCTAGATCAGGAATAAGAAATTTAATAGACCGTAAGTTTCTGTCCAACAAATTAAGATGAGAATCAGCAGCTGAAGACCAGACAGGAGAACAATACTCAAAACAAGGTAGAATGAAAGAATTAAAACACTTCTTCAGAATAGATTGATCACCGAAAATCTTGAAAGACTTTCTCAATAAGCCTATTTTTTGTGAAATTGAAGAAGACACAGACCTTATATGTTTCTCAAAAGTAAATTTACTGTCGAGAATCACACCTAAAATTTTGAAAGAGTCATACATATTTAAAGAAACATTATCAATACTGAGATCCGGATGTTGAGGAACCACCGTCCTTGACCTACTTACAATCATACTTTGAGTTTTGTTAGGATTCAACTTCATACCCCATAATTTGCACCATGCACTAATTCTAGCTAAATCTCTATTAAGGGATTCACCAACCCTAGATCTACATTCAGGGGATGGAATTGATGCAAAGAGAGTAGCATCATCTGCATATGCAACAAGCTTGTTTTCTAGGCCAAACCACATGTCATGTGTATATAGTATGAAAAGTAATGGGCCAAGAACACTACCCTGTGGAACACCGGATATCACATTCCTATAATCACTATGGTGCCCATCAACAACAACTCTTTGAGATCTATTACTTAAAAAATCAGTAATAATGCTAAGAAACGACCCACCCACTCCCAACTGTTTCAGTTTGAAAACAAGGGCCTCATGACTAACACGGTCAAAGGCAGCACTAAAATCAAGGCCAATCATACGAACTTCCCGACCACAATCAAGGGATTTCTGTACAGCATTGGAGATTGTAAGAAGGGCATCACATGCTCCAAGGCCTTTACGAAAACCAAATTGCAAACTAGGGAGTAGATGATTACCTTCAGCAAACCTATTAAGACGTTTTGCCAGAAGACGTTCAAAAACTTTAGATAATATGGGAGTTATGGAAATTGGGCGGTAATCAGTGGGACTTGAGCTACCACAAACACATTTACATAGAGGAGTAACATTACCAATTCTCCAACTAGTGCTAAAAGCTCCTCTTCTTGCTAACTTGCGCAAAATAACAGATAACTTTGGAGCCAAGAAATCTGCTGTCTTTATAAAAAACAAAGGAAAAATACCATTTGGGTCTACACCTCCATAAGCATCAAGGTCCATCAACAGAGCTTTAATCTCACGAGATCGAAAAGCTAAACTAGTTAGTTTAGCCTCAGGAAAACAGGAATGAGGAAGTTCAAGTTTTTCATTACTCTGTTTACTGTCAAAAACATCAGCCAAAAGGGTTGCCTTTTCCTTTGGACAGTGAGTGACTGAGCCATCTGGCTTAAGTAAAGGAGGAACTGTTGCATCTACACCAAAGAGTGCAGATTTAAGGGTAGACCACCATTTATGTTCCTGAGTTGTACCAGAAAGTGTTTCTTTTATGGTTAAATTGTACTCCTTTTCAGTTGAGGCATAAACTCTCTGAGCAAAAGCTCGAAGCTGAGTATAGTTGTTCCAGGTCAAATCTGATCTGTTACCCTTCCAAAGGTGATAGGCCTCCTGCTTCTCCAAAAAAGCACGTCTACAATCATCATTGAACCACGGTTTGTCCTTCACTCGGTACCTTAGCACACGAGAAGGGATACGCCTATCATACCTTTGCAATCGGCCACATATAAAGTCCCTAAAAACTAGGGGGAAACTATTTTTTACATTGTCATACCATGGCATTAGACAACATACAATTTCACTAAAAATAAGGGAAAACCTTTTTTTTTTTTTTTTTTTTTTTTTACATTATCATACCTTGCCATTCGACCACATACAAAGTCCCTAGAAACTAGGGGAAAACTTTTTTTTTTCTGTTTTTCTCATACTTTGGCATTTGACTACATACACAGTCACTAAGAAATATGGGAAACATTTTGTTTACATTCTCATGCCTTGGCATTCAACCACATACGCAGTCCTTAAAAACTCTTTTTTTTTTCACATTCTCACACCTTTGCATTTGACCTCATACACAGTCCCTATAACTAGGGGAAAACTTTTTTTTTTCCATTCTCTTACCTTGGCATTCGACCTCATACACAATCCCTATAACTAGGGGAAAACTTTTTTTTTCCATTCTCATACCTTGGCTTTCGACCATATACACAGTCCCTAAAAACTAGGAGAAAACTTTTTTATTTTTACATTGTCATACCTTTGCATTCGACCACATACAAAGTCCCTAAAAGCTGGGGGAATTTTTTTTTCTTTTTTACATCGGCATTCGACAACATACAGTCCCTAAAATCTAGGATAGAATTTTATTTTCATATATATATATATATATATATATATATTATATATATAATTTTTTTTTTTTTTGCATTCTCATACCTCGGCATTAGACCACATACAAACTCATTAAAAAACTAGGGGAAAACTATATATTATTTTGCATTTTTATACCTTGGTATACGACTACATACATAGTCCCTCACAAACTAGGGTTAACTTTTTTTTTACATTCTCATTCCTTGGTATTAGACCACATAAACAGTTACTAAAAACTAGGTGAAAAACATTTCTTTTTTTTTTCATACCTTGGCATTCGCCCACACACAGTCTCTAGAAACCAGGTGATTTTTTTTTTATTTTTACATCATCATACCCTCGAATTCGATCACATACACAGATCCTAAAAATTAGGGAAAACCTTTATTTTACATTCTCGTACCTAGCCATTCGACCACATGTACACTCCCTAGAAACTAGGGAATTTTTTTTTTTTTTTTTTTTTTTTTTTTTTACATTTTCATACTTTGACATTCAACCACAAACACAGTCCCTGAAAAATAAGGGACACCTTTTATTTACATACTCATACCTTGGCATTCGACCACATTCGTAGGCCCTAAAAACTAAGGGAAAACTTTTTTTTTTTTTTTACATTCTTATACCTTGGCATTTGCCCATATACGCTGTCTCTAAAAACCATGAGAAACCCTTTTTTCACATTATCATACCTTGGCATTCGACCACATACACAGTCCCTTAAACAAAGGGAAAACTTTTTTTTTTTTACATTCTCAAACCTTGACACTCAACCACATACATAGTCCCTAAAAATTAGGGGAAAGTTTTTGTTTACATTCTCATACCTTGGCATTCGACCACATACACAGTGCCTAAAAACTATGGGATAACTTTTTTTCTTTTACCTTCTCATACCTTGGCATTCTAAAACATACAGTCCCTAAAAGGTAGGGGAAAAGTTTTTTTTTTACGTTTACGGGAGGAACTAGAAAGAGCATTGATAGCCTTGAACGATTGTTTAACAGAAGCCTGGACCTGAAGATGAACATTAATAAAAAAGAAATATTAACAATCAACAAACAACAACAAGCTCCAACGAACATCATGATAAGAAATACGGTAATTAAGGACACCAACGCATTCAAGTTTTTAGGGTGTATGTTTACAGACAACGGCTATAGGAACAAAGAAGAAATTACTGAACGAATAAAGAAATATAATAAATGCTGTGAAGCACTTTATCCAGTTATGAGAGATACATACGTACCTGTAGAAGTAAAGAAAACCATATTTGAAGGATTACTAACACCAATCATGACATATGGATCAGAGAGCTGGACCAATGACCATCAAAGACAGGAGCAGAGTCCCAAGCTTCAGAGAAGAAAATCCTGAGAACAATAATGCAACAAAACAAGAAGAGATAAAATAAGAAATGTAGATTTTAGAAGGATGGATGGGGTAATCTCCTATGTTGAACAATATTGAGAAGGGACAGCTGAGATGGCTGGGACATTCAATGAGAATGGATGGAAATAGAATTGCAAGGAAGAGATGGGACTGGACGCCTGGTGGGAGGAGATCAGGAGGTAGACCACATAAACGCTGGAGGAATGGAATTGAAGAGATTTTGACAAAGAACAACATGCTAACAATTGAACAGCTGAGAAGAGAGAGAATTTTTGAAAACAGAATTGAGTGGAGAAGATAACTGATTCCACTGACAGGCTGAAAGCCTACCTGGGAGTGGAAGTGAAGTGAAGTGAAGTGAAGTCTTGGCATTCGATCACATACACATTGCCTGAAAATTAGGGGAAATCCTTTTTCAAATTCCCATACCTTGGCATTCGACCATATACACAGTCCCTAAAAATAGGGGAAAATATTTTTTTACATTTTCATACCTTGGCATTCGACTCATACATAGTCACTATACACTAGGGAAAAATATTTTTTTCCTAAAAGCAAATGATATTTCAGCGATGTGTATACTTGCCAAGTAATCAGGTGTCCTAATACATATTGATATGAACTGGTCTTGGGGACAGCCAAATCAGTGAAAGGGAACCACCTGCATAGAAATAAGGGGTCATAAAGTATACGAGAGAGAGAGAGAGAGAGAGAGAGAGAGAGAGAGAGAGAGAGAGAAGAGAGAGAGTTTGATAAATTACAAATCTTTCTGAAAAATCAAGACAAAAAGTCAATGCACTAATCATCCTTAGAATAAGATATAAGTTAGTGAAACATCTATCTAGGTTAATTAGGCAATAAATTGTATCATATTACAATTCTTTGTGTCATTATAACAGATACCACAGAGAATGTAAATGCATATTGGGACTTGAAGAGAAGTAACTTTGAATAATGATATAAAAATGGCAAGCAATTGCAATTTTGACAAGCCAAGATGCGACCATTAAAGGTTAAGTTCATTTAACAATGGTAGATGGGATACGATGGCATATGAAATAGGGATCCCTGAACCATTTCAGAGCACAACAATGAAGAATAGGTAGAGACGAGATTACATTAGCATTGATTAAGAGGAGAGAAGGAAAATAATCAGCTGAGACAAAAGAAATGCTGATGAATACCCTTCCAGGTAGGAAAAGGGAAAGCTCATAAAGAAGGTTTTGGGATGAATAATGGCTTCTGGGTGTAAAGGAAAATCTGATGGAAGTGACGGCGAAGAATTAGATGAATTCAATATTGTTTGATATATCTATGGAAGGATTTAATTGATTAAGAGATTAGGACAAAAAAACTTGATGATTGGTTGGAAAGAACAAGGGGAAGTTAGACTAGAGTAAATAAATGTTTCTATATCTTTTCTGAAAACATCTGTATAGCGAATAATGAAAAACATCATTATATCGAAAAAATACAAATAAATTACAAAATTTATAAAAACAAGTAGGTAAGGTTTTTATGACCCTTTGCTGAGATTTATTAGAAGTTTTCATGGAAGAAGATGAGGTTAAAACTTCAAATGTTGACAATAAAAATATTCAAGTGGTAAAGACTAAGTTTGATTGACAGATCAGAGATACACTGATGTATAGTGTGTTTAAATCCAATAATTAATAATAAAGGGAAAAAGATACAATGAATCTATAACTAGAGGTTTTGAGTTAAGTACCGCAACGAAAAGCCTTAATTTTTATAAGAGAGAGAGAGAGAGAGAGAGAGAGAGAGAGAGAGAGAGAGAGATTAGTAAGCCAGATTAAGCTTCGTTAACCTGCAGGTTTATGATGCATCATAGGGGAAAATTACTGCACAAAGGTATTATGGTGAGTTTGGCATCGGATGGACCTGACCACATCTACTGTTTTTTTTTTTTCTTTTTTTTTTTTTTTTTTTTTTTTGGTAGCACACATATAGTAGTGCCACAATGACTAATTCTATCCCGCCCCCCCCCCCAAAAAAAAAAAAATTAGTTGCAAACCAAACGGCTGGTCTTTCGGGGTGCTATCCTCTGCACGGGGAATACGAACTGGCTGATAGAACACGTATGCAAGATCTTATGTATTCACACCTACTTACTTGTGTTTATATATATATATATATATATATATGTGTGTGTGTGTGTGTGTCTGTGTGTGTGTGTATATATATATATATATATATACACACACAACCACAACACACACACACACACATATATATATATTATATATATAAATGTGTGTGTGTGTGTGTGTTTATATATATGTGTGTATATATATATACATATATATGTATATATACACACAATATATATAGATATATATATATATATATATATACATATATATATATATATATATATATACATGTGTGTGTGTATATAATATATATATATGTGTATATATATATATATATATGTCTTCTATAAACAAAGGCACTTCCCCAAAGAAGGGGTAGCTGACATCAAATAAATTAAAAAAAAGGGACCTTTCTTCCCTACGCTCCCCAAAGCCTGACAAGGGACGCCGCCGAGTTCGGGTGATACGGCTAAGGCGCCACTGCACTCGCTCCCCGTTGTTGTTGTTGGAGATTGCCAGCCATTTACAGCCAGGAACGGGTCTTGCACACTTGCAGCCCGTAGGTGTTTGGTTGTATTGTTTTTTGGGGGTAGTCGGTGATTTGGTTGTGGGATGATCTGCAACTTTTATTTGTAAGTGGTTTTTAAGATAGGATGTGGGTTACGGATGATAATAAGCAAGGATTTTTTTTATTTTTTTTTTTTTTATTTTAGAGGCACCCCTCCCTCTTTTTGGAAGACGAAGAAGGTGACGGAGGGGAGGAGGTACCCTCCCCAAGAGAGCCCACTGGCTCCCGTTGTTTATTTGGAGAGAAAAGGCGCAGCAGTAATCCCCAATGAGTAGAGAGCTCGGGTGAAAATTTGGAAAGGTTCAGTTGGAGATATTGGTATAAGCGAAGTAAAAATCTTCCTTATTGGCTTAAGTTTAAGTTATTAGAATGATTAATACAATGAAGTTTCATCTTAGTGGGAGAGAGCTGAAAAAGAGTTTGTTAGCGACTGTGAGTAGTAGAGAAAGTGTGGAATAAACATTCCTCTACCTGAAAATACTAGAACAAATATAAAAATAAAATTTTTACTTATCATTGTGGTCATTGAGACGTCTATGTGCTACAGGGTTGAGAGGGATTCCTGGACTTGAAAGATACAAGGGATATTGCAAGTGGAAGACGGGCCAATAAGAGGTTAAGGGGTTACTGAGATTTCAAACTATTGCTGTCATTAAGTTATCTCAGTGGAGGGAATCTCCGTAGAAAGTCTGATATTGTATCAATACTGGCAATTATATGTTTAACAATTGCTGTCGCAGGTACAGGATTATTGGGGTTAAATTCCTGTCTGAGTAGGCTTGTTTTTTGACATTCCATATAGGTAATGCTACAGAGGTTCATCTGTTGCTTGCACGCAGTAGCTGCATGATCTTTCTGGTCTCTGCGGTGCTGCTGGGTCATCATCATTGTCCATGATGATTTGCCAGTTGTATAGATACCGCAATAGTAGTCTGCAAATGATAACTGTGACTTGACGGGGTATTTCTCTTGCAAGTGGCTATGGTACT
>NC_090756.1:86267966-86276629 GCF_036898095.1 Palaemon carinicauda
ATAATAATACCAGACTCTCCGAAAACTGGCCGGTGCATATTATCCAAGGGTATTTCATAGTCCACAAATGTCATCAAAGGGGGAATTCTATATTCTACGTATTGCAGTCCAAGATGCCTGAAAATTGAAAATTTGGTAAGGGCAAATTATACCTTTTCTAGATAATTCTTGTTCATCTCTCAGCTTTTCATCAATCTTTCTCTCCAGTCTCTTTAGAATAAGTATACTATATATTTTCAAAACATCTGACGTAAGTGCTATGCCTCTGTAATTATTGCAGTCAGTCAGGTCTCCTATTTCTCCCATCTTCAACAACTCTCCTAACTCCCATCCATCAGGTTTTGCCTATTCATGCACTCTTCGACAATGTAATCGTGTAAGTAGTCTGTGAGTCATTTCATTTTGAGCCAGTACCATCTCGGTAGTTATTTCATCGTATGCTATAAACCCAGGGTCTCCAACATGGAAAATAGCCTAGTGAGGAGAGGGAACAGGAAAAAACAAAACAATTCACGAACAGTAACATTAAGATAGATATTTCCTATATAAATTATAAAAACTTCAACAAAACAAAAAGAAGAGAAATAAGATAGAACATTGTTCCCGATTGTCCCTTCAAGCAAGATAATTCTACCCAAGACAGTGGAAGTCCATGGTATAGAAGCTATGGCACTACCCAAGACTAGATAACAATGATCTGATGTTGGAGTGTGTTTCTCATAGAAGAGCTGCTTATCATAGTTGAAGAGTCTCTTCTATCTTTACCAAAAGGTAAGTGGCCACTGAAACATTACAGTGCAGTAGTTAACCCAATGATTGAAGGAAAATTGTTTGGTAATATCGGTGTTTTCAGGCGTATGAGAACAGAGGAGAATATGTAAATAATAGGCCAGACTATTTCGTGTATGTGAAGGGAAAGGGAGAAAGAACCGTAACTAGAGTAAAATGATCTACTGTAGTACTGTCTAGCCAGTCAAAGGATCTAATATGTCTCTAGCAGTAGTGTATCATCAGGTGGCTGGCCTTTCCTTCTCTTTATTTATTTTTTAAGGATAGCTTCTACTTCAAACACAGTGAATTTATTCATGGACACACCAAGGTCTTCATCAGCTTCAGGTATATCAATCAAATTATTCCCTTCATTTCTCCTATTCATAACCTCAGTAAAGTGTTCCATACAACGTTGTCTTTCTTCATCTTCTGTTTCTATAGCAGATCGATCTCTCTTCTTGATAGAGCAATTCTTACCCCATAGCCACTTCCTCAATTCATAGCTTTGTCCGCCCCATCTGCTTTATTATCTAAATATTCTCTCCTGTCATTCTTGGCTTTTCTTTACACTTCACTCTCAATACTGGAATACTTAGCATGCTCTACCTTCTAATATTCATTTCATCCTTGAAAACTTTCACCAATCAATTTTTGTCTTTGTCTTCTTTTTATATTATCCAAGTATCATTTGTTATCCATGGCTTTTTCCATGCATCTGCGGGTCCCAAGACTTCATTACCAACTGACTTATACATGTTCTTGATATCAAACCATTCTTCCATATTTGTCTGTTCTTCGTCTCTTAAAGACTGCAAATCGATTCCTATATTCAATTACAAATATTTTTCTGTGCTCTTCTTTTAAAAGCTTAATTGTATCAAACCTAGGAATTCTATCTACATTTATGTTAGGAGCTTTAAGTTTTAATTTCAGCATTGCAATGAGGAGCTGGTGATCACTACCAATATCTGCTCCTCTATAACTTATTACATTTTTTAGCCTTCTTACTCTCTCTATTAATGGCAATGTGATCTATATGATTTATGTAATTACCAATGATAATAATAATAATAATAATATATGATAATTGTACCAACCGTGTGTCACACAATTTTACATAATTATTTTGTATACATTATGCTTGTATCTGCGCTCTTCCCTTGCACTAAAGAGAACCTGAATGATCATGTCTCCGTTTTGCTCAGTAACATTGTCTGTCTCTCGAACAGGTCATGTCCTTTTGCCTTGAGGTTTTGTATATAAAGAAGAGTATTCCTTAATAAATAACTCAGTCGTTTCCAATCTGCCTTTGAGTTCACAACTCCTCTCTCGGCCCGTCACATTGGTGACCCCGGAAGTCGACTCGCTCCCACTGCCTTCCACCCCCACCTCCCTCGCCCCTCCATCGTTGGTAATATGACGGAGGCGGACTCTACCCCAGCAGTTGGCACTGCGGCCGCTCCATTGAAACTTTCACCGTTTGCTAGCGGAGAAGCGTTCGCTTGGTTTAAACGCGCTGAAGTCTACTTTCGTATCAAGGGCGTGACTTGCTCAACCACCAAAGCGGATTATGTTCTCGCGGCGATACCCGAGGACACCTTCCCAGAAATATCCGACTGGCTTTGTGAACAAGGAGACACCCCAATAGCATATGACGTCTTCAAATCATACCTTCTGCAGCAGTACTCGCCGTCGCCAGCCGCCCGTATAGAAAGGCTTTTTCAGCTATCGCAACAACCGTTGGGGGACCAAAGGGCTTCGCTTGCCCTCAGGGAAATGACCAGTATCGCTCGCCTCGTGAGGTGAACCTACTCCGTGCCCTTTGGATACGCTGTTTACCTGAACCTGTGCCCGCTGCCATACCCGATGTCGATAGTTTATCCATAAAGAACTTGATGACCAAAGCCGACGCCCTTATGGACAGCCACTTCAAGACCTCCATCAACGCCTCCACCCCTGACGACGAGGATGCCTATTCAACGTCAACCGAAGCTTACATGAATGCCGTAGGACATACACGCCTACCCCGTGATGTGCCGAAGCGGCGACAAAGCTGCCCACCACCCACCAATCGCTCGCGCCCCAACGAACAACTTCTACAGCCACTTACTACCTCCCATCCGCCGCAGTTTTGCTACTACCACCTCAGATTCGGGGCAACCGCAAAGAAATGTGCCAAAGATTGTCAGTGGCCAAAAAACGTGTAAGTAGGCCATCGCTTGTGGCGGTGGCCTCCCATATTTCTAATCTTTTCTTTTTACAGGATGCAGGAACGGGCGTGCGATTTTTGGTAGACACGGGTGCTTGTCGTTCTCTTTTGCCAAGGAAACTCTTCAAGGCACGACATAGTCTGTCTACATACGGTTACGAGAACCCCACATTATCGTTCGGAAACGGTAAATTCAATTGGAAGCTTCTTGTTGCTGACGTCACAATACCAATCCTCGGTGCGAATTTCCTCTCTCATTTCCACCTTCTGGTTGATGTCGCCCACCGACAATTGGTCAACGCAGACTCGTACTTGTCGACACCTCTTCAACCCGCCCCCTCTAACCTCGCTCTCCACATCCACGCACCCACGGATGCCTACGCCCACCTCCTCACGTCGTACCCGGAAGTTTTCCGTCCAGAACTTCAGCAAACGCCCACGGTTCCTGCCAAGCACGGTATTTATCACCATATCAAGACGACGGGATCCCCAGTCTTCGCAAAATTCAGACGTCTGGCACTGGAACGATTGGCAGCCGCCAAACAGACGTTCGCCGAAATGGAGAAAATGGGCCTTTGCCAAAAGGCCTCCAGCCCATGGTCGTCACCCTTACACATCGTTCTGAAGAAAGACGGCTCCCTCCGTCCGTGCGGGGATTACAGGTGCCTGAACATGCAAACAGAACCGGATCACTACCCCCTCCCAAACATTGCCAACGTGACCTCCTACCTGCACAAAGCGAAGGTTTTCTCTACGCTCAACCTCCTGAAGGGGTATTATCAGGTGCCTATGAACCCAGAAGACATCCCCAAGACCGCCATCACCACTCCGTTTGGCACATACACCTTCAATTACTCCTGTTTTGGCCTTCGTAATGCTGGGGCAACGTTTCAACGTCTCATGGATGGCATCTTAGGGGACCTCCCTTTCTGTGTATGTTATGTGGACGACATACTTGTGTTCTCCTCCTCAAAAGAGGAACACCTCCGTCACCTGCGCATCGTGCTCGACCGCCTGCAACAAAACGGCCTTGTAGTCCGGTACGACAAGTGTACCTTTGGCGCCAACGAAGTGTCGTTCTTAGGGCACCGTATCACTCCTGAAGGAGTCCATCCCCTCCCTTAGAAGGTAGCAGCCGTTCAGAATTTCCCCACGCCCTCAATCGTCAAAGCTCTACAGGAATTCTTGGGCATGATCAACTATTATCACCGTTTTCTGCCAGCCATTGCCGCCACTCTTGCTCCCCTCTACGCCTCCCTCAAGGGCAAGCCAAAGGACCTGAAGTGGGGTCCCCTTCAAGAAGCAGCCTTCTGCACTGCAAAGAAGGCCCTATCAACTGCTGCGGCTCTCACTTTTCCTATCCCACACGCCCCTCTCCTTCTCTCCACCGATGCCAGCGACGTCGCTATTGGTGCAGTACTCGAGCAGGTGGTCAAAGGCTCGCCCCGCCCATTGGCCTTCTTCAGCAGAAAACTGTCCAAGGCAGAATCGGGTTATTCTACCTTCGATCGAGAATTGCTGGCGGTGCACTTGGCAGTCCGTCACTTTCGCCATTTCTTAGAAGGTACGCCCTTCGTCATTCGTACAGACCACATGCCTCTGGTGCACGCCTTCACTCGACAGTCTGACACCTGGTCCGCCCGTCAACGCCGACATCTCTCCGCCGTGGCTGAATACAATTGCAACCCTCCAATACGTCCCTGGGAAAATGAATCCCGTTGCCGATGCCCTGTCAAGAAGCACGTTGGCTGCCGTTCAACTGGGATTGGATTACAACGCCCTGGCTGAAGCCCAACGACAGGATCCAGAGTATCAAGCTTGTAGGACATCCTGCACGTCCCTCCGTTGGGAGGATTTTCCCCTCGAAGACTCAAAAACCACCCTCCTCTGTGACGTCAGTACTGGTAGACCGCGACCTTGGATTCCTGCTCCCATGCGCCGAGAGGTGTTTGATTTCATCCACGGCCTTTCACATCCCTCGTGCCATTCTACTGCACAGCTGCTGAAGGCAAAGTTCATTTGGCACGGCATTTCTAAGGATGCTAAGGATTGGGTCCGTGCGTGTACTTCTTGCCAAACTTCCAAAGTACATCGACACACGGATTCAGGTGTGGGCACTTTTCCTCAACCTCAGCGTCGTTTCGCATACATTCACGTCGACGTTGTAGGCCCCCTACCCACATCACAAGGACATCGTTACCTGTTTACCGTCATCGACCGCTCCACTCGTTGGCCTGAAGCCATTCGCATGGAAACTGCAACGTCCGCCTCATGTACATCTGCCTTACTCTCTGGATGGATTTCAAGATTCGGTATCCCTGAGCATATTACTTCTGACAGGGGAACAACTTTCACCTCGCAATTATAGACGTCATTAGCGAATCTCCTGGGCATCACCGTACATCAGACCTACAACCCCGCTGCCAATGGAATGGTTGAACGTTTTCATCGCACCCTCAAAGCAGCTTTGATGTCCCGTTGCAAGGATTGCAACTGGTTTACTCAGCTTTCCTGGGTCCTCCTTGGACTAAGGACCACTCCTAAAGACGCCCTCGACGTCTCGGCAGCCGAAATGGTGTATGGCGACCAGTTGGTCGTCCCTGCCGAATTTTTTCCTTCTACAACCTCCTCCGACGATATCTAGCGCATTCGTCACGTCGTGGGAAAATTTACTCCGTGCCGCCAGACTTACAAGCCCCCAGCGAAGCATCACATACTAACGGACTTGCACTCTGCAACGCACGTCTTCCTGCGCAACGACACCAGCAAGCCACCACTAACGCCCCCTTACACGGGCCCTTTCCTTGTGATCCAACGCAGTCCGAAAGCATTCCTCCTAAACATTCGGGGCAAAGAAGACTGGGTCTCCATTGATCGTCTAAAACCTGCTTATCTTCTGCCAGATGACCCGCCTACAGTTCGCCTCTCTAGATCAGGGCGCCCTATTTAACATGTACAGTATGTCATTTTTAGGGGGGGAGCCATGTACCAACCGTGTGTCACACAATTGTACATAATTATTTTGTATACATTATGCTTGTATCTGCGCTCTTCCCTCGCACTAAAAAGAACCTGAATGATCATGTCTCCGTTTTGCTCAGTAACATTGTCTGTCTCTCGAACAGGTCATGTCCTGTTGCCTTGAGGTTTTGTATATAAAGAAGAGTGTTCCTTAATAAAAAACTCAGTCGTTTCCAATCTGCCTTTGAGTTCACAATTCCTCTCTCGGCCCGTCACATAATGATGATGATACTGCTGTTGATAAGGATGATAATAATAATGATGATGATAACTTTAATGATGATGATAATTATGATTTTGATGATGATAGTAATATTGATGATCATCATCATCATGATTATCATCATTGTCTGATGATACTTATAATTAAAGCTTTATATAACTTTTTTCACTAGGGTGAAGTGAACCGTTCTCTTCATAAAAGGTTCATACACAAGACAATGATTAATATTGCAGAAAGGAAACTATTTTATTTAAATATATATTTATTACAAAAAAACTCAAACTAAGCCTAAAATAAATAATACCTAACACACAATAAAATTCAAGCTAATACACAATCATAACTAATACATAAACACAGTATCGTATAACGTAATTAAATAGACCAGGACAAAATAGTCTGTACGTACCTATAGAGAGATAAAGCCCGCGTATCAAAAAGTGATCACCACCCAAGCAGTATTATGCTAAATGTTGTCCACTCCTTATACTGCCACCCTTATACTGGCCCCCTACTCTTCAAAGCAGAGTACCTTTTTGCTTGCTGACGAGCTCCATAATGCGGTAGTCAAAATTTCGGCTACGATGTCCGTTATCAAATGAAGTGAGAGCGAAATTGATAAACAGTACTTTTCAGATTCAAGAGGCAAACTTATCCATACATGTCACCATAATATATTACAATGTCTCCCTGATAATTTAAGAAATTGCAACATTTCTTATAAACCAAAAATAATCACTAATACAATCATACCGGTAGAGTAACTTCATCATACAGACATTACATGAGCTTATAACATTAATAGGAAGTTAATAATTTCCAACCCAGTAAAAAACATGACCCCATCAGTAAAAGCTAAATAATTTCACAATATTATGTATGTTTTATTCAAACTGTTATAGATAATTGGCCCAGCACATTAGTCTACTGTTAATGTGATCAGAAGAGTTTAAATACTTCAAAGGTTGGTGGTCGAATTCTATGACAAATGCAACTTATTTACAGTCCCTACTACAGCAAGGCATTCCTTCTCGATTACTGAATAAAAAACCTCTGCACCTTTTAGTTCTCTGCCACCGTATTGCACAGGGAAACGTTCTCCATTAACATATTGCACAAGGATTGCCCCTAAACCCACATTAGATGCAACTACCTGCAACACAAATTCTTTGGTTAAATCCGGCAACCCAACAATTGGATGAGTACTTAAAATGTTCTTTTATTGTAAAAAGATTCTTGGTGATACAGGCTCAAGTTTACTACAGTGGGTTGAGATTTCTTCGCAAGATCTATTAAAGTTGCAGCAATAGTAGTATAATCAGGGTTATTAATGGCGATAGTATCCCATCAAACTGAGAAAAGACTTTACCACCTTTTTCGTCTTTGCTGTCTACATTTATTATCCTACTAACTTTGTCTTCAGTTGTTTCATCTATACCATAATCGATCATACTGCCCAAATACTCTACTAAAAAATAAGTAATATCAGTTTTGGAAGGCTTATCTGCGAGTGATGATTTTCTTAAAATATCTGGTACCAACTGCAGTGTTTCCTTGTGCTCACCTCCATCCCTGTAAATGAATCAAAATATCATCAACAAATAGCTCTACATTTTTTTCACACAGTTGAATAATTTGCTCATCATATGTGTAAAAGTAGCACCAGCATTTACAAACCAAATGTCACAGTAACAAACTGTAAGAGTCCTCTGTTAGTTTGAAAAGCGTTTACTTCTCTGCTTTGCTTTTCCAAAGGTATTTGCAAGTATCCTTTAGCGAGGTTAAGTTTCGTAAAATTCGTGCTCTTACTTATGCGAGCCATAATTAAGTTCTGATCTGGCATGGTTTGTGAATAAAATACCGTAAGAATATTGATCTTCCAAAAATCTAAACTCATCCGATCACTGCCATCTCTTTTCTTCACCACTATCAAAGGTGTTGCATATGGGGAATTTGAGCACTCAATCATTCTTCCTTTGAGCATCCTTTCAATCTCCTTATCCATTTATTGCTACAGAACATGAGGTACAGGAAAGTATGTAAACCCTCTCTGACCCTTACTGAACAGGTTTATCACATGCTCGATCATATCAGATCTACCTGGTACATCAGAAAAAACTTTCTTGTGTTGTTGTAGAATCTTGTCTACCTCAGCCTTTTGATTATCCGATAATTCTTGATTAATTTTAATATTGGACACATCTCCATTCTGAATATACTTTGGCCCAACTGATACCTAATATTCATCATAATGCTCACTAATAACTACAACACATGCAAGATCATCCCTGTCCTGATCATATGTGAGAAGTATAACATCAGGAAGGAAATCCTTACTACTCTCTGCCTTAGTAACTTGAGACTTGCCTTTATAGTTATTCGATTTTTTTATCCTATCCTGGTAGTAAAATTATAGCAATACTGATAATTATCTCTAGC
>NC_090756.1:86289629-86294629 GCF_036898095.1 Palaemon carinicauda
TGTATTATGCTTCCAAAAAATTAGTTTTAGAATGCTAAATTGATTTCTAAAGACTTTCATAGGCCTTTAGATATTAATAGATAGGAACATTTTGGAATATATAAGGATACTTTACTGAAAAATATTTTCCAAGTCATTCAGATTCAAGGGGATGTGCCATCTCAGTCTTTAGTTCGCAACCCTCTTGCCCTTTATTCATAAATGTTTTTACTTTTCCTTTTCCGCCCGCATTTGTGGCTAAGAACGGTTGGCATCGACATTTAAACTAAAATTTTAAATATATACTGTAAAATCTTTGCTTTGTTGCTAATTCAATCTTTGTTACAAGAGCTATAATGGGCTGTGAAGGTCTCTGGGGCCTTGTATGGACAACGGTGTCCACATACTGTGATTTATTATTTTAGATGCGTTTTTTGTACTGTTTGTGAATGGTGTCGGTGTTGGGTTTGTGAGGGTTATTTTGAGTATTGGCGACGGTGTCCGTGGTCACACACATATTTACTGAATATTTTGTTTTTGAAGATTTAGGTTTGGTGATTTGTTTGTCTGTCTTTAGTATTAAGGTTTCGTGAATGACATTATTTTGGTTATATGAATGGTGTTTTGGTTCTTATATATATAGTGTTAAGTTTTGATTAGTTTTAAGTGTTTATTTTGATTGCTTATAGTTTGATTTATTTTATTTTAAGAAATATAGTTTTAAGGATATGTTTTGTTTATTTCGTCCTTTTTGCCTAAGAGTCTGGTTGTAGATTACGTAAGGGGAAAGTATGTGTTGAGGAGACATTTGTCAGTTAGAGTGATTAAAGGGTGTGGGGGTTATTTTGCAACATCCCGCCACATTATTTTGGCGCCCGAACAGGGACTGCTAAGGCGGGACTGATAGCTGGACTCTTTGACGAAGGACTGATAGGATACGAATTTAGAATTAAGGTTGAAGAAAAATGGAAGGTAAATACAAGGCTTTGGAGGAGGAATTGCGGCTGAGTAAGGAGCGTGAGGAGAAATTGTTGGAAGAGAATAAGTGGTTAAGGTGTGAGAATGAGGAGATGCATAGGAAACTGAGGGAAATTCAGGGAACTGTAGAGAGAGTGGAAGAGGGTGTTGAGATGAGGATGCGAGAGAATGAAGAACGAATGGAGAAACGAATGGAAGATATGATGGGGCAAGTCATGGGGATGATCAAAACTATAATGGGTGAAGGTGCAGTCGGAGGAGTGTCCTCAGCTTCGGGTAATGGGTTGGTAGTGGAAGAGAAGGTTAAGGTAGGTGATAATGGGAAAGGAAGTGATAGTGATAGTAGTAATAGTGATGGTGATATTGAAGATAAGGGAATTAGGCATAGTAAGGATGAACAGAAAGGTGAGAGGAAAGATGAAAGGAAAGGTAAAAGTGATGTGAAGAAAGAGAAGAAAAAGTATCAGGTTAATAGCAAGGACGATCGTGAATGGGTGAAAGTGGTAAGTAAGAAAAAGGGTAAGAAGGGAATGGTTAAGGATAGGAATTTAAGTGTGGAAGTGGATTCATTATATTCGAATGAGGAAGAAGGTAACAAGGGAGTAGACAGTGATGATAGCAGTGAGAATGAACGTGATGTGTGTAAGACTGTGTTTATGAGAGAGGTACCTCGGTGTTAAAGGTTCAATGAGCATAGCAGTAGGGATGTATATGATTTTTTCAAGGAGTATGAGAGGTATTGTCAGGATAAGTATGGTGATAGTAAAAGAGTTTGGGCTAGGGAGTTAGGAGAATATTTGACTGGGTATTTGTTGACGATGTATGGAGTGATAATGAGTGTAGGGGACGTTGATTATGAAAGTGTGAAAAAGAGAATAATTGAGCAGGTAAAACGTATGAAAGGGAGTGTTAAGTATAAGCGTAAGAATGATTTTGATGAAGCACAGATGAATGCAGGAGAAGCGATATCAATGTACGTATGTAGGTTGGAAACGTTAGCTAGGAAGAAGTATGGGGATGAAGGTATAAATGAGAATAAGGAGTTAATGAGGAAGTTTTTGGCTACTGTACCCGAGAATGTTGCTGAGTTTGTTAATTTGAAACGGAAGGAGAAAATGAGGTGGACGAAAGAAAGATTGACATGGGATGATATTTTAGAGATAGTTGAGGATTACGAGTTGGATAGGTGTATGAAAGAAAGTAAATCTGTGAGTGTAAGAACTGGAATGGAGGAAAGTGTGCCAGAATTTGTTAGTTTTAGAGATGCTGTTATGAGAGGACCGATGAGGGTAGCTGATAGTGCAGTAGATAGGAGTGTTAGGGCGAGTAATGTGGGAATACCTGTAAGGACAAATGAAGGGTTTAGGCAAGGGAATCAGGTTTGGAGGGATATGAGTGCTAGTGCGCCGCAAGGTAGGTCAGATAGCCGTGTCCGTGATGAAAAGTGTTATAGGTGTGGGAAAGTAGGTCATAAGAAGAATGAATGTAGATGGGCATTAGGAGCATGTTTCGGGTGTGGAGAGACAGGGCATCGTATTAGCGACTGTAAGAAAGAGAAAGTGATTAAGTGTTATCGGTGTGGTATGACTGGGCACATAGCAAGTGGATGTAGGAGTAATCGTATGAATGTGATTTGTGGTAATTGTGGTAAGGATGGTCATTATGCTAGAATGTGCAAGGAGCCACGAGGTAAGTGTACTGAATGTGGTGCAGATGGGCATGTAGCTAGGGTATGTAGGAAGAAGGGAGTAAATCAGCCAGGATGTTCGGGAAACTAGAGTGTGAGAGGGTTCAGCTGGGTGAGTCCTCCTGTGTGTGTGGAAGGAATAGGATCAATGTTTGTGAGAATGGGATGAATAATTGGTTAGAAATGAGCAAGTATGAATCTAGTATGCATGAAAAGTTAGGGCTGGAAAATAAACAATTAGTGTTAGTTGAATATAGGAAAAAGAGGCGTTTGAAAGTTTTAAGTGAGGAGAAAGTACAAGGGAAATTTATAGGTATAGGTAGGAATACGAATAAGTATGACAAGGGTGTAAATGTACAAGTGAGTGTGGAGGATAAATGTATTAATACAGATGAAACGTGGCAGAGTATGATTGATACTTATAGTGTGTGTGGCTTTTCGTTAGATTTTGTAAAAGAAAAAATGAATAACGCAAGAATGAGAGACAGGAGAATGATAAGTAGCATGAATGAATCTTTTGCTAAAGTTGAGAATGTTTTTGATGAAATGGATGAACTGTTTACAGAAATGAGTGTAATTATAGGGCCAGACGAGAACGAGGTAGATGGGATTGTACATGAAATATTAGATGATAGGGATTTAGATAGGAATAGTGTTAATGTATCGAATGATTGTGATAAGGAAGAAGTGAATGAGAGAGTCTATGGAGGCCCAGTTACTCGGAGTAGAGGTCCCGTTCCCGACAGCGACTGGGTCATGAAAAAAATATTGTAAGTGTTGTGTGGGTAGGATTTGGCAAAGTAAGGGGGGAGGAATGTGGAGGATTTATTTTTGTTTTATTTTTATTTTTGTTTTTGCCAAATCCAGAGAGAGAGAGAGAGAGAGAGAGAGAGAGAGAGAGAGAGAGAGAGAGAGAGAGAGAGAGAGAGAGAGAGAGAGAGATTGTGTTAGTGAGCGAAAGCAGTTAGTGTATCGGTCGTTTGTGGTGAGAAAGACTGTTGGTACAAATGAGATTGTTTGTTTACGTTTTTAGTTAGGTTACGACAGTGGTGAATGTTTCGGAGCGAATGCTTTTTTTGATTGACTGCGTCCTGAGTCAGTTGTGTGAACGCTGGAATTATTATTTTTCTTTACCAGCGAGGAAGTGATTTTTGATTTTCTGAGTAAGTACAGTTTTGTTTATCTTTGCTTGTCGTGATTGTGAATGATAGGAACAATTTATTATTTATCTTTGATTATAGTGCGATAGTTCAGTTAGCTACAAGTGTTCGTAAGTGTTTTTCTTTTTTTATTTTTGGCAGGCCGTGATTCCTCCTTTGGTGAGGCTAACTCCTTTGGAGAGACCGAATTGTTAGAAAGTGGATTTATTGTTGATGACCTGGCCTGTATAACGATTTTGTTTGGACTGCTTTTGGATTGCTGAACCGATGATGACCTGGCCTTTGTATTTGGATTGTTGATGGTGATGATGACAATGATGATGATGGGGATGATGACTAACAATCAATTCAGCGTGGCAGTTGTGGCAAATTGCCACACAGTGTAATCTGTTGACAACAAAGCTGTGATTGTGGTAGTTGCCGTAAAAGACAGTCGGCTTTGTGTTGGTGTCCATAAAATATTTATACAAGATAATTCATATATATATTTATTTTTGGTGTTGGTGTGCGGTGTAATTTAAGTTTGTTAGGTTTTTTCGTTTATTTGAATGGTGTTACGTTTTATATTTAATATTTTTTATGATTAGTTTTAAGTATTTTGAATGTGGATGGTTCTGGTTGGATTTATTATAGTTAGTAAGAAATATATAGTTTTAAGGTTATGTGTTGTTTTTTGTGTCCTTTTGTCTAAGAGTCCAGTTTTAGATATCGTAAGGGGAAAGTATGTGTTGAGGAGACCATTGTCAGTAAGTGTGATTCAAGGGTGTGGGGCTTGTTCTTGCAACATCCCGCCACACTGAGGCCCTGCTTGTTCTTGCAACATCCCGCCACACTGAGGCCCTGTGACAAAATTGGAGATAGTTATCATCGAGTAGAGATAACGAGATTATTTTGTTGGACTTAAATGCTCATCCACATAATGGTAGATTTTGGAACAATAATAGCTGTAATTAGAGAGTCGTTGTCTTATGAGTGTTTGAAGGATTCGTTAGAGAGAATCCTTATACCAACATTTGTCCGGCTCGAAGTTATACTATTTAGTTACTATAGATCATTATGTTCTGTAGTCCTCCATATACCACAAGTTTTCCAATTAAAATGCTCATTACGAAAGTACTCTGTAGGATAATTTACCCGTTTGTTTTAAAATCAACCAAGATATTTTCGTTAACTGGAATAATTATAGAGGAATGTGA